>NC_052621.1:14867409-15069909 GCF_016545825.1 Eucalyptus grandis
AGTTAAAAAATTTCTTAGATGAATGAGGGCACCCGGATACATGATGGAAAGGAACCTTGTTATTTCAATGTATTCAACTGCACCGCAATGAGCAAAAAAATCATAAACATCCTTTTCTGTAGATCTCGGTGATAAGTTTGTGATTTCAGCAGTATAACCACCCGGATACATGGTTGTGAAATCTTGAAAAAGGCCAGCAGTAGGTTACAATGCACCTGGACAAAGTCAAACAAGCTCATAAGCCTTCATATACACAACCATCAGATCCTTCTAGGAATGCTAATTCAATCTAACACTACATTTCCCATAAATAGGCACAGTAAGCAGACCCATGACAAGAGACATGCAGGCACACAATGTGCACCGGTGGTGGCAGAGATTTGCTTACTCTAGCTGAGTGGTGGTTCATGGTTTTAGCATATCAAGATTTGAACAATGAACATAAGGTTAATGCTTGGTAGTGCTTCCCGAAGCTTCAATCCTTTGTCAGTATGCACCACAGAATCTGTAAGTACTCAACTCATTGGTCCGAGATTTGATTTTGATTGGTCATAAGCAACATAAATATTTGTATGGTCTTAGAGATCAAGGAGGTCTATTTTCACTGGAGTACTTGGTGGTTTTATAATGTGGCTCGATCAGGTAAACTAATACCATGCAAGTGTCCCTCCGCTCATGTAGACATTGTAGGGGGCACCGGAAAAAGACTTTGACTAGCATTCACAAACTATTATAAGCTACCAATACCACAAATTATGAAATCACACGCTCCTTCACCTCACGATGATGAAGTTCCTCTTAACCATTTGGAAGAATAAAATGAAATAATTCATGACAAAGATTCCAGAAAGTGATGGTCATCTATATCCAAATTCTTATAAATAAATGAAACTAGAGAAGCTCCCAGAGCACACAGATTGCATTTAAGAAAAATCAACATCTTCTTATACTTGTCCACCTTTGCTGGGCGAGCAATGTCTGTCACCTAGCCAATTCTCCTGTTGGTCGGAAAATTTTAAATACAAATAGTTTCAAGAAAACCTTTTTTTTCCCCTTCCAGCATCATTCACAGTAATAAAAAAATTACTCTTCTCTACCATCCTAAGGAAGCAGGGGGTATTGGGTGTATACATAGAAATTTTCCTCTCCCTTCATTCTGCTCATAAAGACGTCTTCCACGAGCGGAGAGCACCAAAGAAAGCGTCCCTCCAGGTAACTAAAGGCACTTGGTATTACAACAATCGACGGAGTTCACCATATGCAACACCCAATCAGAGTGCACCGCATTATTCCATATACTGATTTTCTCAGTGCTCAGGTCAACCGAGTAGAATGAGTAAAGGAATACTACGGTCAAAGTATCAAGATCGACATCGAAGAGCCACCTTCGAGGTAAGCAAGAACAGGCTAAACAGTCGGGCGAACTCAATCCGCAACAGACGCAAAGCAGTAAAAACCAATCTGCGAATCCCATGATTCTGATATACAAAAGGGGGGGAAATATACACTCAGTTCGCTTTATCCGAAGAATCTCAATCAGCCCAAGTCAAACACGAAAATGGTCCGAACCACTAGGTCTCTCAGAGCGAATCGACATACTTCTAGTTTAGAAAAGAAAGAGCAGAAGAATCCCAAAAAACCCAGAACAGAAACAGAACCCACGGATTAAACGAATTCGCCGTTCATCAACGCTGGAAGAAGAAGAAGGAGAAGAGAAGACAATGCATACCTTGTATCGTCCGAAGTGGGCTGAGAGAGAGAGAGAGAGAAGAAGAAGAAATGACCAGGCAATCGGCTAAGAGAGTGCCAGACTTCGCGCGTAGAAGTAGAACAATGACAAGGAGCCATGAGCAGTTCCGCGCGTGTGATGACGAACCGGTACAATGGGCTGTGCTGGATGCCTCACTCAGTTTTCAGCTTTCCTTACGGCTGCACGATGAAAAGTAAAATGGATAAATATTAAGATTAACCTCAAATTGATATTTTCATGATAAATTTACTTCAAATAAATTTTTTTCGTCACAAAAATCAAATGATACATTTATAATTAATTTATCCAAAACAAATTTTTAACCATAAAAATCCTAAAATGATACATTTATGATAAAATTATTCTTGATTAAAGTGAATTAATATTACGAAAAATGACAAATTTGTACACCTGTGAGAAATAGAGAGTAAAACTTTAAATTGATATATCCGTCAACTATCACATGTTATCAAACTTAATAATTTGATAATAAATTTAACAAAAATTAAATGATGATAAATTTGTCATAAGTATACTAGTTCGAGATTTTTGGTGGTAAAAAAATTAGTTTGGCGTAAAATTTCACAAATGTATTAATTTGGGGTTTCTTATTATATCAATCCTAAGGAAAATGATAAAATGTGGAAGGAATCAAATGATCAAACACATACCAATTTCTTATTATATCAATCCTACGAACTTGAGGTGTTGCAACAACGTTTAGCATATACAAACTTAATTAATGTTTAAAGCTCAATTGCTTTCAATATTTGCATTAAAATCTCTCTCGTTGCTAGCCTGACCCTTGACCGAAAACCCCGCTTGACCATCGCCGCTGCTGCAATGTAGCTCTGCCGTTCGAGCGAGCGTGCTGAAAGAAAGTGGAAAGAAAGAAAGAGGGGCTGGGCTGATGAGGGAAAAAGGTTGGGCCCAAAACAAAATAAAAAAAATGGGCCTGAGAAAGAAAGAAAGAGGGTCGGGCCAGGGGAAAGAAAAGAAAAGAGGAGAGGGGTTGGGGTGCACTGGCCTTGTTTTGTTCTTTCGTTTTTGATTAATAATTTAATCAAAATTTTAAAATAAATACTATTACTATTTGCAAGTACACTCAAATATCGATTTTTGCTAATTCTATTTTTGATGACTTAGGGCGCGTTTGGAACGTTTACGTTAAAAAATTGTTAGGGAATAGAAATAGAAAAACTATTTCTCGCTCCGGAGAACAATTTTTGAACGAAAGAAGGCGTTTGGTAAACTTGTTCCGAGAATAAAAAATGAACGAAACACGTTTGGTAAATTTGTGTTCTTTTTTTGTTTCTTTTAATTTTTTTAAATATTTTTAATTTTTATTTTTAATTTTTTTCTTTATTTTTAATTTTAAATTTTTTTTCTTCTTTTGGTCGGTGACCTCGCTAAGATCCAGCGAGCCCGAGCTTGCCCAGCCTTGCCTTGCACCTGCGAGGCTCGGCCTCGCCTTAGCCGGGTGAGCTTGGGCTTGCTTGATCTAGGCAAGCCCGAGCTCACCCAGCCTTGCCCCGCGCCGGTGAGGCTTGGGCTCGCCGGATCTAGGTGAGCTCGGGCTCGCAAGATTTGGGCGAGCTCGAGCTCGCCCAGCCATTGGCGAGGTCAAGCCTCGCCGGGCTACCGCGGGCCGGCGAGCCTTGCCGCGACCATCACCGCTACCGCAATGTAGCCTCTGGCTGCTCGAGCGTCCTTTCTTGCTTCAGCGAGTGTCTTTGAAAGAAAGTGGAAAGAAAGAAAGAGGGGCTGGGCTGATGAGGGAAAAGGTCACCCAAAAAAAAAAAAAAAAAGGGCTTGGGAAAGAAAGAAAGAAAGAGGGTCGGGCTAGGGAAAGAAAAGAAAAGAGGAGGGTTGCGCGGACTGGCCTTGTTTTGTTCTTTCATTTTTAATTAATAATTTAATCAAAATTTTAAAAATAAATACTATTTCTATTTGCAAGAATACTAAAATATCGATTTTTGCTAGTTCTATTTTTTGATGACTTAGGGCGCGTTTGGTAACGTTTACGTTAAAAAATTGTTCCGGAACGTAAATAAAAAAATTTATTTCTTCCCAAACAATTTTTGAACGAAGAAAGTATTTGGTAAACTTGTTCCGGGTAAAAAATGAACAGAAACACGTTTGGTAAATTTGTGTTCTTTTTTGTTTCTTTTAATTTTTTAATATTTTTATGTTATTTTATTTCTTTCTTTTTATTTTTCTTTTTTTTTCTTCTTTTGGTTGGTTGCCGGCCTCGCCATGGCCGGCGACCGGCCGATGAGGGCCGGTGGCCTTGCCCAGATCCGGCGAGCCCGAGCTTGCCCACCTTGCCCCACGCCGACGAGGCTCGGCCTCGCCTTGGCCGGGCAAGCTCGGGCTCGCCGGATTTGGGCTAGCCCGAGCTCGCCCGGCCTTGCCTGCGCCGGTGAGGCTCGGGCTCGCCGGATCTGGGCGAGCTCGAGCTCGCTAGATATGTGCGAGCCCGAGCTTGCCCAGCCACCGGCGAGGCTTGGTCTCGCCGGGCCATCGCCAGGTCGGCGAGCCTTGCTGCTCGACCATCGCCGCTGCCGCAATGTAGCCTCTGTTGTTTGAGCGTCCTTTCTTGCTTCAGCGAGTGTGTTGAAAGAAAGTGGAAAGAAAGAAAGAGGGGCTGGGCTGATGAGGGAAAAAGGTTGGGCCTAAAACAAAATAAAAAAAAATGGGCTTGGGAAAGAAAGAAAGAAAGAGGGCCGGGCCGGGAAAGAAAAGAAAAGAGGAGAGGGGTTGGGCGGACTGGCCTTGTTTTGTTCTTTCATTTTTAATTAATAATTTAATCAAAATTTTTAAAATAAATACCATTACTACTTGCAAGTATACTAAAATATCGATTTTTGCTAGTTCTATTTTTTGATGACTTAGGGCGCGTTTGGTAACGTTTATTAAAAAATTGTTCCAGGGAACATAAATAGAAAAATCTATTTCTGTTCCCTGGAACAATTTTTGAACAGAAGAAGGCATTTGGTAAACTTGTTTGGGGAATAAAAAATGAACAGAAACACGTTTGGTAAATTTGTATTCTATTTTTTGTTTCTTTTAATTTTTTAATTTTTTAATTTAATTTAATTTATTTATTTTTTATTTTTTAATTTTTTCTTCTTTTGGGTGGCCTCGCCTAGATCCGGCGAGCCCGAGCTAGCCTGACCTTGCCTGCGCCGGCGAGGCTCGACCTCGCCTTGGGCTCGGGCGAGCTCGGGCTCGCCGGATCTGGGCAAGCTCGAGCTCGCCTAGCCTTGCCTCGTGCCGACGAGGCTCGGGCTTGCCGATCCGGGCGAGCTTAGGCTTGCTGGATTTGGGCGAGCCCAAGGTCGCCCAGCCATCGGCGAGGCTCGGCCTCGCCGGCCACCGCTGGTCGGCGAGCCTTGCTAGTGGTTGGGCGAGCTCGAGCTCGCCGGATCTGGGTGAGTCTCGAGCTCGCCCGGCTAAGGCGAGGCCAAGCCTCGCCTGGGGCCGGCGACGCTCGGCCTCGCCAAGGGCCGACGATGCTCCGGTGAGGTCTCCGGCCCTCGATGGCCGGTCGCCAGCCATGACCGAGGCCGGCAACCGGCCAAAGAAAAAAAAAAGAGAAAGAAGAAAAAAAGAGAAGAAAAAGAGAGGAGAGATAAAATTTGTTCTTAAAAATTGTTACGAAACAATAAACATGCTTTTCTTGTTTCTCATTTCGATCCAAATGTGTTACTGGGAATAAAAAAATATATTTGGAACAAAAACGCAAACGAACATGTTTCTGTTCTTTTTTTGTTCCCTGGAACAAAAAAACAGAAATTTTGTTCATAAACAGAAAAAAAGAACGTTAACAAACAGGGCCTTACTTTTTTGATAAAATCAGGTGTACACATATAATCAATTATAAGAGGAACATAGAAAGCTTCTAAGCAAAACAAATCCCAAAAGAGTTATGAAACAAAAAAAAAAAATTAGAAATTAAAAGAGTACAACTTGCAACTATAAGCAATCAAAGGCCAGATCTATCACAGTATATAAAAAAAAATTGGTGGCTAATCATCAAAATTGTTAGTGAGGGGCACATGCTGAGATCTTCTCTTTCGGAAACTACGACTTGCAGTGTATACCTAGCTTTAGCGTCCTCAACACTATCACAACAAAAACAACATATTGAACCACCACAAATCAAATGTCTCCAAGAAATTTTCAAATCTAGATTTATATTGAGAGAGAAAATCTCCCAAATTTATATCTACACTTACATTGGGAGAGGAGAGCCAAATCTTGGAGAAGTCATAAAACTGTTAGCTGGGTTCATTCTTATATAGAGGAAGCCCAATGAGTTGCAAGCCCAAAAAAGGCTTGAGCCCATATGATAAGTCATATGGAGAAATATGATTTCTCACTATCTTTAAAGTGGTAGCCGTAAAAAGATGTAGTAACGAGAGAAAAAGAGAAAGCATAAAATTTGGAGTTGGGGCAAAGTTTGATTTACATCAAGCTGGTATTAGAAGTTGATTCGTGGTCCAATTGAGCTGAAATTTTGTCAGCATGTTTGTGGCCAATCTTCTCAAATCTGAATGGTTTGATTTTCATTTGAAGCTCCCTACATCGGGTTTTTTGTGGATTGATCAAAACCTGCGTTTTTGGTCAGATTTATCTTTGATCTCTTGTGAAATTCATGTGTATTGCCAAGAATTATGTTCTTGAGGTCTTTGCTGCTATGTACCTCTAGTATTTGCTAGAGAAGAATATTGTTCACCCAATTTTGTTAATAGTGAAGATTTTCGGGTGGACTCCGGTCCCGTGGTTTTTGATTTCCTCACATCGAGGAGGTTTTTTATGTAAAAAAATCGTCTTGTGTTCGCATGCTTGGTATTTATTTTACTCTAATATATTGATTCCTATTAGGTTTACATAAGATGGGCGATTATTTCATTCCACCACGTTAATTCAATATTTTATTCTGCTGCGTTAATTCGATATTGTTCAAATTGTTATTATTCTCCCATCGGAGTGGTATTAGAGCTTCTGGTTATTGCTTGATTTTTCTATCTTGTGTTAAACAATGGAAACAAATATGAGTAGAATGGTTACACTCAATGGTTCGAATTATCATATTTGGAAATGGAAGATGAAAGACCTTGTATACGTGAAAGATTTTTATTTGCCCGTATTTGCCGAAGAGAAACTAGAGAATAAAAATGATGCTGAATGGTCTATATTTCATCGTCAAGTGTGTGCTTATATTAGACAGTGGGTGGATGATAATATTTTGAACCATATTATTGAGGAAACACGTGCACACAATTTATGAGATAAGCTCGAACAGTTATATGCTCGAAAGACTGGGAATAATAAGTTATTTTTGATAAAATAGATGATGGCTCTGAGATATCAAGATGATACTCGTTTGACTGATCATTTAAATTATTTTCAACAAATTATAAATTAGTTGGCTGCGATGGGAATCAACTTTGATAGTGAGATACAAGTATTATGGTTCTTGGTACTTTGCCGGACTCATGAGAGACGTTCTGAACATCTTTATCTAATTTTGCCTCGGATCGTACGATTAACATGGATTTGGTCAAGAGTAGTATTTTAAATGAAGAAATGAGAAGGAAGACACAATGATCGTTCTCTTCACATTCATGCTACGTCTTGTAGGGATTTCTTTACATCATACAGATTAGGTGATTTCGGATTTGTGAAGATGGGAAACAATGGGCTAGCTCAAGCTGTAGGCATTGGTGATGTGTGCCTAGAAACCGGCAATAGCACAAGGTTAGTATTGAATATTGTTAAACATATATTTGATATCCGCTTGAATTTAATTTTTACAGGCAAGTTGGATGATGAGGGGTATTGTAGCACCTTTAGTAATAGTCAATGGAAGCTCACCGAAGGTTCTCTTGTTGTGGCTAGGGGTGAAAAATATTCTTCATTGTACATTATGTAGGCAAAGCTGTCCACAGACAAAATTAATGCAGTAGACAGAGAAGATGCAGCTGAGTTATGGTATAAGAGGCTCAGTCACATTAATGAGAAGGGTTTATTAATATTGGCTAAGAAGAAGCTCCTTTCAAGATTGAAAAGTTTGGCGTTAAAGAAGTGTGCTTACTGTTTAGTAGGAAAATGGAATAGAGTTGTATTTAAAAGCTCTCCTCCTTCAAGAAAGTCATGAATATTGGATTTAGTGCATTATGATGTTTGTAGTCCTATGAAAACAAAATCACTTGGTGGCTCTCTTTATTTGGTTACCTTTACAGATGATTTTTCAAGGAAAATTTGGATTCATACCTTGAAAACTAAATATCAATTATTAGATGCTTTTAAGCAATTTCAGGCTTCGGTTGAGAGATAGATTGGAAAGAAATTGAAATGCATCAGAACTGATAATAGGGGATATTGGACCTTTTGATGAATATTGCAGACAACAAGGTATTCAACATCAAAAGACACCTCCCAAGACGGCTCAGTTAAATGGCTTAGCTGAGAGAATGAACAGAACACTAGTTGGAAGGCTAAAATGCTTACTTTCATAGTCAAAGCTATATGGATCCTTTTGGGGTGAGGCTTTGAGTACAGTTGTGCATATATTAAATCTTACTCCATGCGTTCCTTTAGAGTTTGATGTTCCTAATAGAGTTTGGACAGGTAAATATGTTTCTTATGATTATTTGCGTATCTTTGGGTACAAAGCATTTGTGCATATTCTCAAAGATGAGAAGTCTAAATTTGATGTGAAAACACGACAGTGCATATTTATTGGTTATGGACAGGATATGCTTGGCTACAAATTTTATGATTTGGTTGAAAAGAAAATTGTAAGAAGCAAAGATGTTGTGTTTATGGAAGATCAAACAATAGAAGATATTGAGAAATCATAGATGACTTTAGCACCACATGTTAGTGATAATTTGGTTGATTTGGATCTAATTCCTCTTACAAATATTCCTACACAGATTGATGAAGAGTAGTAGGAAGTTAATATTCCAAATGATGCACATGTTCCTGAACATGTTGAAATAGATAATACTATTCCTGAACTGGAGACTCAATTAGATGTTCCACTGGATATTCCAGTCCAGAGATTTGTTAAAGACCGACGACTTTTCACCAGGTATTCTGAAGATGAGTATGTATTATTGACTGATACAGGTGAACCAAAGTGCAATGCAGAAGCAATAGAAGATGAGTACAAAAGCAATTTGTTTGATGCTATGCGAGATGTGATGCAGTCACTTTATGATAATCATACTTTTGAGTTGGTGAAGTTACCTAAAGGTAAAAGAGTTTTGAAGAACAAGTGGGTATATAGGTTGAAGCAAAATGAACATACTTCATAACCACGGTACAAAACTAGATTGGTTGTTAAGGGATTCGGTCAGCGAAAAGGGTATTGATTTTGATGATATATTTTCTCCAGTAGTGAAAATGTCTTCTATTCGTGTGGTAGTAGGCTTGGCAGCTACCCTAGATTTAGAAATTGTGCAAATGGATGTCAATTCCTACATGGTGACCTAAAGGAAAAGATATACATGAAACAACTTGAGGGTTTTAAGGTAAAAGGGAAAGAGAATTATGTGTGCAAATTGAAGAAAAGTCTCTATGATCTAAAACAAGCATCGAGGCAGTGGTACAAAAAATTTGCGTCAATTATAACATAACAGAGCTATAAGAAGACTTCCTTGGATAATTGTGTGTTTGTCCAAAAATTTTCTGATGATGACTTTATTATTCTCTTACTTTATATTGATGATATGTTGATTGTTGGCAAGAATACTTCAAGAATTAAGTTATTGAAGAAACAATTGAGCAAGTCTTTTGCCATGAAAGACTTGGGCTCAACAAAGCAGATTCTTGGCATTAGAATTACCTGAGACAGAGATGCTAAGAAGTTGTTTTGTCGCAAGAGAAATATATCTAGAAGATTCTTTGGAAATTTTACATGGACAAGGCTAAAGTGGTTAGTACTCCTCTTATTGCCAAATTTAAGTTAAATATGAAGAAAAGTTCTATGATTGATAAAGAGAAGAAAGATATGGAAAGTGTTCCATGTGCCTTAGCTGTAGGAAGCTTAATGTATGCGATGGTATGTACACGCCTAGACTTGGCGCACGCAGTTGGCGTTATTAGTTGCTATTTGTCAAATTCAGGCAAAGAGCACTGGAATGTAGTGAAGTGGATTATGAGGTATCTTCAGGGAACTTCAAATTTGAAACTCAGTTTCGGGATCGGGAAACTTGAGTTAGTTGGATACACAAATTCCGACTTGGCAGGAGATATTGATACTCGTAAATCTACTTTTGGTTATTTGATTTCTTTTACGGGTGGAGCCGTGTCATGGAAGTCAAGATTGCAGAAGTGTGTTGCACTTTCTACAACCGAAGCTGAATTTATTGCAGCAATTGAAGCTAGTAAAGAGATGCTATGGATGAAGAAGTTTTTAGAAGAACTTAGGTTCAAGCAAAAGAGGTATGTGCTATTTTGTGATAATCAAAGCACAATTCATCTTGGTAAGAATTCATCTTTTCATTCTAGATCGAAACATATTGATGTTAGATATCATTAGATAAGGGATGTTTTAGATGAAATGTTGTTGGAACTTGAGAAAATTTTATATGAATTATAATGCCTCTGATATGATGACAAAGACTCTACCAAGAGAGAAGCTTGAACATTGCCAATTGATAGCAGGGATGGTGAATCCTCCACATTGTCATGAGAAGGAGATTTGTTAGCTGGGTTCACTTCTATATGGAGGAAACCCAATGAGTTGCAAGCCCAAAAAGGGTTTGAGCTCATATGATAAGTCATATGGAGAAATATGGTTTATCACTATCTTTAAAGTGGTAGCCATAAAAAGACATAATAATGAGAGAAAAAGAGAAAGCAGAAAATCTGGGATTGGGGCAAAGTTTGATTTACATCAAGTTGGCATTGGAAGTTGATCCGTGGTTTGATTGAGCTGAAATTTTGTCAGCATGTTTGTAGCGTAATCTTCTCAAATTTGAACGGTTTGATTTTTGTTTAAAGCTCCCTACATCAGGTTTTTCATGGATTGATCAAAACCTGCGTTTTTGGTCATATTTATTCTTGATCTCTTGTGAAATTCATGTGTATTGCCAAGAATTATGTTCTTGAGGTCTTTGCTGCCATGTACCTCTAGTATTTGCTAGAGAAGAACATTGTTCACCCAATTTTGTTGATAGTGAAGATTTTCGGGTGAACTCTGGTCTCGTGGTTTTTGATCTCCTCACATCGAGGAGGTTTTCTACATAAAAAAATCGTTTTGTGTTCATGTGCTTGGTATTTATTTTATTTTACTATATCGATTCCTATTAGGTTTACTCAAAAGGTGAGATTATTTTATTTTGCTGCGTTAATTCGATATTATTCGAATTGTTATTGTTCTCCCATCAAAAACCATGTCTTAGGCATCTTGCGAGCTAAACTAGTGATGACATCCTCACAAATTTTTTAGTTGCACATGCTTATTTATCATGATGAGTGAAGAAAAGGACCAACAATGAGTAAAAAAAAGACACTGGACGAGGCGAGAAAAGGCTTCCAGATTAGATTGGGAGAGAAAAATAATAATATAAAAACGAACGCTTAGAAAAGAAAAGTAGGGCAAAGCAAACTCTCAGTTTAAAAAATTGAAGTTAAGAGCTTGCAGATGAAATTTCTTTGAAGGAGGGTTTTTTTTTTTTTTTTTTTTTTGGGAGAGACAAGCCTGGCGACAAAGAGATTATGATTAAACCATCTTGTCCAACAACCTTGCTTAGAAGGTGAAAGGTTTAGCTAAAGGTGTTTGACACTATTTTGCAACCAAATAACTCCTTGCCAAATCACCGGGATTCGCCCTAGTGGCCACCCTTCCAACATGGAAGGGGGAGGTGAGGGGTTTAAATCCCCACATTCTCAGGGGGATGGGGTGGGGACGCGTAAATTTCAAAAGTGGGTTTTGACTCCCACGCCCTGCAAGAGGCAGGACAAAAGTCTGAGAGTGAGTGTAGAGTAGGAATAGAATAGGACTGACCAAAAAAAAAAAAAAACTCATTGCCGAATATGGTGATGCTCTATCCCAACCGCATCAAGTTATTAAAGACTAGCAGGTTCTATGGACCAAAAATTGGGATTGGGACCTCCTTTTTTGTGAGAAGAGATGTTTGGATAGGAGTGGCAATTTATATTCACGGATCATATTTTATAGTATCAATATAAAGGTATATTACAAAAAAGTCAACCCAATTGCGAATTATTTGCACATCGTGTCGAAATACTGACACGAGCATGATCCAAAAATTAATGGGTAGACACAACACTACTTGTGTAACACGATTAAATACACAATGGACGAATCATTGCATGATCCACATGAAAACTACTTATCAACACGAAATTAACACATCAACATGAACTTAACACAAAATATCCTCAAAATATCATGAAATCTATTTACAATTTGCAATAATCCGTTACAAAATAACATCAAGTAAAAAACACGTGCATAGTAATGAGATATCATCAATTTTAAAAACTTAATAATGAATAGCATGAAAAGAATGGTTTAGCTTGCTGTGTCTAAACAGGTTATGTATATGTTGTTCAACACTAATTTGTCAATTTAAACGAGTTATACAGTCAATTTCATGTTCACGATTAATAGTCATGTCTTGCAAGTTGAATGTGAAATTGACCTGAACACAATCAGCTTCAATCGAAACCCACTAATTTAGTGTCATGTTGGAGTTGTGTTACATGTTGTGTCACAAATTGCCACCCTTAGATTTAGAGAATCGAGTAGCAACTACAATTTCGTTTTAACTAGCAAACCGAACCCTATATTTTACTATGAAAGGAGTTCGTAATATTTTGATTCATAAACCGAACCAATAGGCGGTTCAGTTGGGTTTGACTATTTTCTGTATTGAGCTGAGCCATCAAATCCAATTGATTTTACCATAAATTTTCCTCTTTTAGTTTACACTTTACTTAAAGCTTAATCTAAACTTTATTACGGATGCACTTTGATTTTTTCTTAACTCCGAAGTGCTTGAAACTTTCACAGTATATTGACATGTAAATTCATATTTAAATTTTCACAATTTTTTTTTTTAAAGTTTGGCAGGAAAGCAAATAATCGTTAACAAACACAAACAGCCCTAAGATGTTAGGGTAGCTTTTGAAGAGTTTCTAGAGAGCCTAGACAAGTTAAAACCTAATATCTATGAGTGAAACTGACTTACTGTTAGGTCAAGTTTAAAAACGAGCTTGCAGATTTTTCCCAAAAAAAAGAAAAAGAATCCGCAACTTACTTTTCCTCCAAAGTCTACTTACTTTTCCTCGTTAAATAAAAGTGGAGAGGCCCAAACAACCAACCTACAGGGGACAAAATTGGTTTTTCATATAATATATAAAACAATGGTTTAGAACCCACCCTTTTTCGGAGTTTGCTTCTATGCACAAGTAATCTAACATTATAAACAGTGGAAACAAAGAGTTTAGGGAAAGAGAGATCACAAGTGTAGAATCGGTAGCATAAGGTTTGCTATATTCCTACATTGACACGAGTGTAGGATCCGTAGCACTGAACAAGACTCCTACTCCAACCCTGCTATAAAATGCTCATCACTAATAAGCTATCTTCTAGTTTTTCTCGCACCTTGCGCACGTGGTTACAATATATATATACATGTATATCCCAAACTACAAGCCCAGTTCCGAGTGTTCATATATAGATTTGTCACTCGTGTTAGCTCTTAAGATCAAAATACCTGGTGGCTATAACAATGGTTACAAAAGAAGCATACTCGGAAATCTAAAAAAATTTACACTCCCTTGCTTTTGCGCTTGTCAAGTGTCTAAGCTTTTGGCCAAGTGTTCTCCAATTTATAAAGCCTCCGGATATGAAACTTGTATTTGAATCATATAGTTGTCATATCCAACTGAAGGTCCACAAAAAAGTCTCTGATACATTTCTTGGATAATACGTGTAAAACCTTCTCTCAGTATGTTGTGAATTATTATATCTTCTAGATATAACAGTTGTATCAGGCAATCTCATCAATATCCCGTGCTAATTTGTCCATAATTTCCGACAGAGTTAGTCTTTAAATGTCATACTCCAGTGCCACGAGCTGGTTCTTCAATTTAAGAATCCAACGGCCGTAATATCTATACTTGGAAAGTCCAAGTTTTAAAAGTCTAGTTAAATGCATACACCATACTTAGTTCTACAACCTTGCTTCTACGAATTTCCTCACTAAGTAAATCTGGCTTGATTGTAGAATTTGAATATTGCTTTTGTATGGGTTACTTTGGTTTAAGTTTTGTTATCATCATAATTGCTTTGAGATATTCCTCAACAGTCAATTATTAGAGTCAAAAGAAATTAAGAAACAAAAATAAAATTTTTAAGTCTAATCTGTTGACATGTAAATTTTGACTAATTAATTCATTATTTATAACACGAGGAAGACCCTTGAACAAAAATATCTTTTATATCATCTGTATCCGCATAGGATCTATATTCTAGGTTGCATTTCAAGATCATGCAGGGAGTCACAGGAGAATTTCAGCATTCGCGTAGGAAATTCTATGATCAATAAAGAGAATTAAGCTTAAGATAATGTATTCCAGCATTCTTGGAAGATGAACATTAGATATAAACTCGATTTTTGGTGCTCAGATCCGAATCCCAAAGGTTAGGTGGGCTCATGATTCAATTTCCAACATTATGGAAGTTGACAATAGATTGATGAGCTTGGGAACATACTTTCCTAGAATGTGGAAATTTGGATTTTGGAACAGTAACTCACAATAATTCAAGATTGCGGAAATCAAGAAAAGTACAAAAAAAGTCGTGGACTTATTATATTGATACCAATTCAATCTTAGACTTTCCAATTGAATCAATTTATTTCTAAATCTTTTCACATTCGTACAAAATTTAGTTCATCCAGCCAATGTTATTGTTATTATTATTATTATTATTATTATTATTATTATTATTATTATTATTATTATTATTATTGTTGTTGTTGTTTTGTTGTTGTTGTTGTTGTTGTTGTTGTTATTATTATTATTATTTCTTTTTCCTTTTCTCTTTTTCTCTTCTTCCTCCTTAGGCTTCTTCTCCCCACAATGGTTGGCAAGGCTGATGAGGGCTGCGAATTGGCATCTTACCTAGGGTTGTGGGCAAGGTGGCTTAACCTAGATATGGGTAAGGCAAGCCTTGCCATGGCCTTGCTGTGGACAAAGGCAACCTTGCTTGTGGCTAGTGAGGCCATGGCGGCATTTGCCAAGGCTGGAGCGAAGGCCGCCATGGCCTTGCCCAAATTTTGGAGAGGTTGGGCTTTGTTGACAATTGGCGAGCCTTGCCGACCCCTGCCAGGAGAAGAAGCCCAAGGAGGAAGAAGAGAAAAATGGGAAAAAGGAAAGGAAAAGAAAAAGGAAAAAAGAAAAAGAAAAAGATTTTTTTTTTTTTAAATTGCCACATTAGCATTGGTCATATGACTGGTGTTCATGCCAGTGCCGGTCGGCCAAAATTGTTCGGATGAATTGAATTGATACCAATATGAAAATATTTAGGATTAAATTAATCCAATTGAAATGTTTATGACTAGATTAATAATAATATCATAGGTTTAGTACTTTTTTGGTACTTTCTCATGGAAATCAGATAAGATTTCAATATAACAAATAAAGTGATAAGATTTGCATGTTGGAGGTGCCAATTAGAGATAAGATCATGTGTAACGCACATGCCTTGCTTATAGGTGAGTTATATGTTCTTCACACGATGTTACCATGGACCATCGCGCACACAATCAAAAGCTTCTAGAAGCATTTTGTGGCCAGCCAGTTCAAAAGTTAGAGAGTCATACAAAACTCTCCTTCCTTCTAGATGAGATCTCATTTGGATTATATTATGATCCAATGGTCATCCACCTCTCTTCCTCAATCTTCAGTCTTGGATTTATTTCAATCTCTATCTCATATTCAAAATGAAATTACGCTGTCTTATCCATGCCTTATATTTTAAATCTAATCCAATCTCTGCCATCAATCTGAGATCAAGTCGGTCATTGAACTGGTTTGAACTCTAATCGGTTAACTCCTATCTCCAATTCAAGTTGACCTTCGAAGCCTATAAGTAGAGCCTTCGTCATTCATTGGAGGACACAATAAATTCAGACGAGCTCTCCAAAATTGCGAAGCATCAATTGATGGCTGTGCTCGTCCCTACGGTCTTTGGAGCTATGACTGCGGTTCTTGCTCTTTCCGTGCGGTTTTTGTGGTAGTCCTTGCAGTTTCTTGAGAATTCAGCCAAGAGCAATGAGCTTGGAAAAAGTATCAAAAAAGCCCTAAACCTATTGTATTGGAATCAATTTAGTCTTATGCTTTCAATTGAAAAAATTTAATTTTAAAGCTTCTCTTATTAGTATCAATTTAGTCCATTCGGCTAATTTAGATAGGAAATCGCCGATGTGGACACCGGTTGCCTATGTGGCATGATCGGTACTGAATTGGATATTTTAAAATAAAATTTTAATTTTTTGATTTTTTAATTATTTTTTAAAATTTTTCTTTTTTTCCCCTATTCTTTCTCCTTTGCACTATGTGGCAAGGGTCCTGCCCTCGTTGAAGGCCACGAAGGCGACCTTCACCAGATCTACTGTGGGCCGCCCTCGCCTAGGCCGCAATGGTTGTGCCCTTGCTAGATTTGACGAAGGCGATCCTTGCTTGTGGCTGACAAAGGCGTTGCGGCCCTCACCGACCCTCGACTGTAGCCGATTGTTGGCCATGTTGGCACTGGCCATGGGCAAAGGAGAAAGAATAGGAAAAAAAGGAAGGAAAAACAAAAAAAAGAAAACAGATTTAAAATAAAAAATAAAAAATAATTTAAAAATGTTAATGTTAGCATTGATTGTGTCATGTAAGATGGCTAACGTTCACATTGGCAATTTCCAGTCTACATTAGCTAGAATAACTGAATTGGTACTTATGTGTGGCACCCCTCGACGGCCCCCGAACCGTTAGGGTCACCACTGTTCGCTTACTTTTCACTTGACCTGATAATGTGTCACTCTGATACCAAAAAGTTATAGGGTGCGTTTGGGAACCACTTCCCAAAGCCCCTTTGAAGCCTAAAGATACTTGGGCAAATGCCAGCCCGTTTGGCAAACAATTTTGAGCCCCCATTTCCTAAATGCCAGCATTGTGAAGCCGAAAGCCCAAGGTAGGGGAGGACCTGCCTTGGGCTTTCGGCTTTTTCGGCATTGCCCACACGGGCACTGTTCATAATTTTTTTTTCCGAAATTATCCTCATGAATTTTTTGTTTTTCCAGTTCTCGCCCTTGTGTCGCAACTGTTCATCTTCTCCGGGGGGTTCGGTTCTGGCTGACTGCGAGCGGCTGGCGATTGCTAGAGGGATGCCGGCGATCGTCGGGGGGTGGCGCGACTGACGCCAGAGGTGGCGTGACCGATGCCGGAGGTGGCGCGACCGAGGGCTGGGTTGCCGCAACCCAGATCTGGGGCGGCAGGCGGTCTTCCTCTTCCGCGAGCGGTCGCCGGTGACCGTCGCCCAGACGACCGACGCCGGGGGGTGGCGCGACCGCCGTGACCCACGGCGAGGTCTGGGTCACTGCGACCCAGATCTGGGGCGGCAGGGTCGCGGGAGGACCTTGCCGCCCCTGATCTGGGTCGCGCAACCTCACGGCCCTCGGATCTAGGTCGTGGCGGTGTCGCGCGACCTCCCGCGACCTCGCCGCGACCCAAATCTAGGGCCAGCGGCCACTGCCCTTTGGTCAATTTTTTTTAATTTTTCTTTTGATAATTTTTTTTATCACAAAGATCCTTTGTAAATGTAATTCCCCAAATGCTATTTTGCTCAAAATACTTTACAAAGAGCTTTCAAAGTACAATTTACCAAACACGGTTGTATTTTGGAAAACACCTTTAACTCAAAGGTATTTGCATTTTCCTAAACACTTTCCCCAAAAGTGGTTCCCAAACGCACCCATAATAAGTCTATAAGTCCTGGGGGTTTATAATTTTTTTTTCCATAGGTCATTGCGCAATTTATATGGCAAAAGCGTATCCAACAACTCCCTTCCCTATATTCAGAAAACGATGCACACCAACTAAACATTTATAGGTAAAAGCCGAACACTTTTATTTATTTAAACCAGATGGACATCATTCATCGGTACATCAAAATGCGGTAGTCTTCTATACTCGGCTATACTTCAAAAGATGACTGACATCTTTTCCAACAGTCGTATATTCAAAGTCCATCGATCAGTGTCGGCGTCCAAAAGTTCCTTTCTTTGCTGTCCTCCTCCTCGCGGTCATATCCAACCACTTGATCCATCTACCGGTGGCAGTGGCAGCAGAGGTATCTTATCTAGTTTGAAATGTTAGTCCCCAAAAGGGGTGAGTACAACCACTCAGCATTAAAAGATTCATTAAGCTATATCACGCAGTACCATCAATATCTAGAATGCAAGATAGACAAGATAGGCAATCAATGAATGAGTATGCATCCAAACCATATAACTCTTCAATGCAATGACCGGTGCATTTCCAACCAATAAGATGCATCATGTCCAGTCACCAAAGTCTCGATCATAGGGCCAAACTGTAACGGCACATCCCATTCCATGCCATACAATTTAGTCCTATAACCAGACCACATGCACACTTAGTGGAACCATCAGTTTTAACATTCAATAGGTTTCAACCCCTAGAGGACCAATGTTTGCATTCTTCTAGGCATTCGCACCCAATCCTAGCGTCGCGAAGTCCTCCGACACACACCTCCGGGCATCTGACACACACCTCCGGGCATCTCGCATCCCACCTGGCATCACAAGGAATTGCCGGGGCTTGCCATGAAAATGGTTACCCCTGCCTTTCGGAGTTACATACCGACATACCATCGGGCCTCCCCCGGAATTACATATTGATGTACTACCGGGCATCCCAAAACTCCCGGGGAAAATCCTCTGGGCATGTATTCAAAATACAACCAGGCATCCAAAGGGCATTGACTCATTCGAACCTCTGGGCATCCCGACTCCCGGGGCATCGTTGACCCGAGGGTCCAACGGTAGCATTAACATCTTAATTTCCAAAATACTTTTCAATGCAATGACAAGATGTCTCTTGAGTCTCATCACATCTCAATATTGCATGATATGCCAATGCCAGTATCATCATGTCATATAACCACTCAAGATGCATTCACTTTTGAAATCAATTGAGCAAAGTTGGAGTAAAAACAGCTTAAAAACCAGAATGTGTAGTTTTAATGAAAATTGCGGAATAACCCCTAAATGAACTCAGAAAATCCTGAGATTTTTATAGTTTATAGATAAGACCTAGAGGTAAAAGTTTTGTGAAGAACACTAAGTCAGATTCGTTGTATATCAAGAGCAGTAATTTCGATATTCCTTACTAACACTCTGTAATAGCTTCCAGATTTAATATTTACAAGAAAAATCATTTCACCGACCAAAAATTGTCCATTTATTCTCAAATTTCGATATATTATTCCTAAGGATATGTCCTACAATTTTAATTAAGGATTCGAAGTTCAACTCTATCTAGATAAATACAGAAAATTCGTGGAATCATCAAGGGTCAGGCTGTTTTTCTACGGAACAGTTTTTCTGTTTTAAAATGAATTGATTCTATCTACACATTCTTGTATTCATATAGTTATAACTATGAGTTAAAATCAATCTAATGGATGTTATCTTAAGTAAAATGGTTTTATTCCTCATCTTCATCTTTAGAAATCAAAGCGACACAAAATAAACGACTTTCTATCCATGTTCCTCTAAAACAGAAAACAACTTATGCCTTTCTCTTCGTTTCCAGCTCAATCAATCCGTTTGTTTTACTACAAATTCATCATGTAGCATCTCAACACACATCCACAGCGTCTAGGAGTAAACACAGCCGGTTCCCACTCACATAGAATTCTCCACAGCTCGTTCACTCTTAGATTTCAAGACATGCAGCCTCAAATGCAACATGCAATATCAAATTCGGACCTTCTCCGGTCTATTTGTACATCACCAGATAATCACAGCATGCATAACATAGATTAATGAACTTCTACTTGCCTTGATGTTCTACGGCGTCGATGGCAGCGAATTGCACACACGGTGGGATTCGGTCTCCTCTTCCTCTCGCTGTTCGCCCCTCTCTCGCGAACTCTCTTCCTTTTCTCTCTCACCGGTTTTGGTTTCGTGTGTTCCTTTCTGTTCTCTTCTCTCTTTTGCTCCTTTTTTTTTTTTTTTACGAGCAGCTCAGTCACTGGTTTTTACCAAAACCAGTCAACAGTTTTAGGGGAAATTCAGCGGCAGAGGGCGGTGAGGACAAGTGGATAAAACGTGGCTATGCTTGGGGGTTCAATTCGCCACTTGAAGACACGTCCGGACAGCTGTCTCAAGCTTTTCCTTCGCGGACACACCCTCTCACTCGATTACTTTCTCTCTCTCTCTATTTGCTCGAACACACCAGCACTTTGCCTACTAAAATTGTTAATTAAACTAATTGCTGCATGCAGGTTATTTGGTGGATGTTCGGTCGAGAGGCAGCTGGTTGTAGACGTGGCCTTCCCAAGCAGCTTTGTTGGCCACCTGTCCTCCTGCATGCTATGAGGTGTCCAACGGTGGAGGCCTCTTGGTCAATCCCTCCTCAATCAATTGACTTGAGTGTCGACTAATATGGGGCTATTTTGGGCTGTTTTGGGCCGGCTATTAGTGGCCCAATTTCTCACAATTTGATCCTTAATCTTGTACATTCCTGGGGCATTTTCAGTCTTATGGTTTCATGGTTTAACAATTTATCAAATGTACTCTTTCATAACTCAAATTCTTTTCTTGTTCCGTATACACTTAAGTGATAAAGCCGCGTAATATCTCCAAAAGAAATATATACACAAATCGGCGGGGTTCAAGGTAGTGCTGATGATGATGATGATGGTATAACAAAATTCAATCCTTGATGTCGATGACAAAATCGGATAACACTTCGTCAATCCGTGATATCGGTACTTCCTTGCCTTGGTTGGCTAGACATGACTGAGATGGGTCTCACTAATGACCTTAAGGAGACTTTGATAATTCTATAGTTTATTCGACGATCAAACTATTTCCACATGTGACCTATCGATCCAACGATGATACAAGCCAATGTCATAATCCAACGACACTCTCATCACTTAGTCGTGGACCGTCGTATATCTAAGGATCGTTACAAAATTTCGGATGCCACATTATGTGAAAATGTTTTAGGACTAATTTAGTTCAATTGAAATGTTTAGCATTGA
Source organism: Eucalyptus grandis (assembly GCF_016545825.1). Classification (NCBI taxonomy): domain Eukaryota; kingdom Viridiplantae; phylum Streptophyta; class Magnoliopsida; order Myrtales; family Myrtaceae; genus Eucalyptus; species Eucalyptus grandis. The sequence continues at coordinate 14,888,496 of NC_052621.1, forward strand.
ATTGGTACCAATGCAATATGTTTATGACTTTTTTGGTACTTTTCCCTAGTGAATTCCCATCCCAACGGTCCTTTCATCTTCATGAAAGCTTCCCCCGGTCGATCTTCACTCTCGGCTTCCATATCCAACTGACGTCCTTTTTCGGTGGTAATCAAGATGGGTAATTGACTGTGATAAGAAAACACTTGGAGTACCCACAAATTTGAAAAATTGATCACTTGAGTCTATCAATTTGCTTCACTGGAAAAGCCGATGTGACGTGTTAGAAAGTTGAAGTCAGTAGTTGAAAAGGCAAACAATGTAGCTTGAGTTTCTGATTGAAGGGCAATAGACGATCCACTAACTTCACTAGTAAATGTTTCAGTGCCATAGATTTTTAAAAGTGAATGTTTAGGTTAATCATTTTTTTATTTATTTAAAAAAGTGACCATTTAAGTTTTAAGAAGAGGGAGAGTTTGAAAACAGCGTCGTTTGAAGAAGAGAGAGTCTGAAAATGAAGTTGTCTAATTAGGGAAGATTTTAAAGAAGCAACAAGAAACATGATTTTTTTTTTAATATTATACTCTTGCCATGTTAGACAAAAATTTCTACGTTGGACTTTAGTTTAAAAAATTCCTTATTTACCATAAATGACACTCAACAGACCAATTTTACATCACTTTGACACTCAAGTGTCCCAAAAGAAAAAAGAAAAAAAGAAGTTACATCCTAGCATTATTAATGTACTTATCCCTAATCTTAGTGAGAATAGGAATATCATTGAGGTATGAGATAATGGTTGGGTTCTAGTTTATAGTTTCATACCTTAGGCTAACCTTGCATCATTTGTAGCATAACGCATTAGAACATTGAACCTTTGAGCCAAAAAATGGGACCCTCAATTATGATACTCATGCAATACATACACATAGTTTTACATGTCGTTTTGCATATAGAATTTAAATAGTAAACATGTACTTATTAGGATATGCATATTAGTTTGGGGCTTGCATATTTGAAATTCAATGTGGCCTATAGATTTATATAATTCTTGTTTTTACTAAATAATAAAGAATAACCCAAAAAAAATCTTATAAGATTATTAAAGTGTTGCATGTTTGAAATTAATCCACACCTTTTCTGTTACGTATGGATTATAAGATTTGATTTCAAATTTTTTTTTTTGGATTAATTTTCGATCAATTAGGAAAATTCAAAAAGATTTGATTGATATTTCATGTAGATTGCATTAAAGATCAACACATACCTAAAGTTGATGTGCTCTCTTATTGAAAATAATAAAGCAACTTTGCAGTAAAAGGACATGAGAAGTGCTAAAATTTACGATGCTTACTTTAGTGTTATTATTATTCTTTTTTAGGATCACAGAAGTGCCACTTTTTTTAATAAAAAAATTCAATGCAAGTGCCAATTCGATTTAAGTCGTTGGAAATCTGACTTGGCTATATTTTATTAATTCGTCTGGTAGACATAGCTCGTTGGTGTGCCTAATCAACATATAGAGTGTTGTCTACATTGTTTGCCCTAAAATATAATTCCTAAATTGCAAACTGAAAGATAATTCCCCAATTCAAAATCCTAACAATTATTGAATCCAAAATTGAAACCCTAATTTTGTTCGTCCTCAAAATTAATAGTTTAATCTTGCAAATGAAGAGCAGGAGCATGACGAGCAACTCAAATTCATTTCAACCAAGTGAAGAATGAATATGGGAGAAAATTCCATAGATACGCTCGGTATAGAGAAGGCTTGAAGTGCAAGTACTTCAAATGGGTTGATGTGAAATCTTCAGCAAGTGATAGAGGCGATCTTCGAGCGACTTGAAGAACGACATCATGTTGGATGATGTCAACTTAATGCAAAAAAATATGTAGGCTTTAGCCTTTCTGGCCAACCATTTGAAGAAGGATTTTCAAGGATGAAAAGTGAAAGAAAGTGTTATAGAATGTTGATTGTGTTGTCGTTGTCGTTGTCTTATTTGGCCAATTTTATGCTCAAATGCAATAAAGAAGAAGTTTCTCAATCTACCATAGTTGAAAATCAATGGAATATGTAGTTGTATTGGGGTAATTTGTAGGTTTAGTTGTGTTATTGGTTTGCTGCAATTTTTTGTGGAAATGTTGGTTTGTTGCAAACCCAAATGCTTTTGGTGGAAGTGAGATTGTAATTTAGTTAAGCTAGCATCTTACCATGTGATCCCATGAGCTTTATTGTTGAAATTTTTAGTCTTTTTGTGTGGGATTAGAATTCTATCTGTGTGAAAATAACAAGTTTTATGGCTTAGTTGTGCGTTCATAGTCTTGTGTTGGTTTGCTACATATTTTGTTGAAAATGATGGTTTGTTGCAATTTTTGTTGTAATGGCTAGTCAAGTTCAAGAGTGGCAATAAGTTCATGATGGATTATTTGAGTGCCAAAAATTGTAACTAGTGGTTGCTTGAGTGTTAATTATTGTTAAAAGTGATTACCTCAATACCAACCCTTTTCAAAAGTGGTTACTTCAATGCCAACCATGGTTATAAAGTGATAATTTCAATGCCAAGCCAAACCAGCATAAACAAGCGTTGGTGTAGTCTAGTGCTTGCATCAATTGTAAAAATAAGTGCTGGTGCAAGCACAACACTGCACCTAGTTACTGGTGAAAGTGTGAACTGGCACAAAGTGTCAATGTCTTATGTTTGCATCAGTTGCACAAACACATGCCGGTACAGGCATAAAACTACACCAGGTTGTTGGTGCTAAGAGTAGTAGCACAATTGATGTGGTCTTCTAACAACTAGTAGCACCAGCTAAAAGCAAGCACATGAAGTACCGTCACCACAAGATCAAACTTAAACTTTGTCAACATTAGCCCTATAAAAGAACATCAACCTGTAACAAACTTGTGCCTTATTTTCAGAAACAACATTAGCCCATGAAGAACTTGCACCAATGGCATAAGAGCAAGCAAGTAGCACAATACCAAGCAAAATTTACACACAACATAAGCCATATGCAGCACTAGCCAAAAGTAAGACAAAAAATGGGAACTGACAAAAGCACAGAGGAAAACATCGTTGCATTGACATTGAACTACTTGTTTACATTGCTAGAAACATCATTGCCTTAACAAAAACAACCACATGCAACATCGATCCACAAATGAAGCTTCCATTCCCACCAAAGACCTCAAAACCAACCCGAACAAAACCATGTGCAGAAACCCCAACTGTCACGACCCCGACTCCATCTCTAGGGTCTCGATTAGCAATGGTTATTTTCGTGATGTCCTAGGCATGTCACTGTCCCATTTCCTTTTATCTTTTCATTAAGCACATGTGGAAGCATTACAAAACAACACTTGGACAACAACAAGCAACCGGGAAAACAACTATTTACGAACACACAATTACATCAGCTACATTTACAAGCCCCTTTATCATCGACTGTTATATTTACAACCACCACATCTTCAAAAGGCCGGGGTAAACCTTAACTTCTCTTGTTAGATTGCAACTCCTCCATGCCTACAATTCTAAAAAACAACAGGGTGAGTCATGGACTCAGTAAGTAAAATCCCTAATTCTTTATGAGGAGCATATCTCATCATTAAAATCTAGCAGACACAATACTCGTAATACAATATTTATGGCAGATCAATGGCAAACATATTCCTATACCTTGACTACATGGAGATGTTCATTACCGCATACTTTAATGCATTTTTACCTTTAGCATATTAATGAACACATCAACATATCATGCTTATGCATATACCAGTACTCATCAAATTCATTTACCGCCATCCTGGCTCAACCAGGCCCTTTTAGCTCAACTAAGGCATCCAACTTCAAGCTAGGCATCCTACCTCAATTAGGGCATCCCGGCTCAATGGAGGCATCCTAGCGCTAGCTCACTAAGGCATTCGGGCTCAACCTAGGTATCTTGGCTCAACTAGGGCATCTCGGGGCTAGCTTACCCGAGGCATTCGGGTTCAAACCTAGGCATTCTAACTCAACTAGGGTATTCTGTTCAATGAACGAGGCATCGCCGCCAACGCTATATGGCGACGGACACTTTTTCTTCTTTAGGTGCATTATATAAGTGCATCACACAAGCCGGTTCTTCATATTTCATCTTAGTGGATGCATACAAGGCCCGGGGGCGTGCTCATTCAAATGAGTGTATTGTGACTCTTAACATCATACTATATAATATGCCGAGCATGATTCTTGGTTCATGGCTTGAGCCGTATGCTTAGGCCATCGTGACATGACGTCGATTCCAAGCTGAGCAAACCTCAACCTCGTCCCGGTACGTGAACACACTTAAGCATGCAAGCATGAGCAAACCACACAAAGGACATTACAACATACACACGGCTTACACAAGTGAGCACACCACTAAACTTGACGATGTAGGCTATCACCCTAGCCAAGAGTTAGAGATTCTACTTGCAAATTTCGATCCTAGCTCCAAGATGCTTCTTTAGTGACTGGACGACTCCTAAGGTGGCTTCGAGGAGAAGGACGTGAAAGAGAGGAGAGAAAGGGAGAGGAAATGAGAGAATGGTTAAGCCTCCAAAATGTGAGGATGCCTTCTCCTGTTTATAGGCCTTCTCCTATTTAAAGGCTTCATCCTCTTTAATTATTGGTGCCAATCTTATGATTAAGCATAAGGAACGAGTTGTCCTATCTAGTCTCCTTAGTTGGCGCCTATGCTTATTCGTGTTTGATTGTGATTGGTCCATCTATTACTTACCCTCTAAGGCTTACTTTAGGCTTATGATGTGCCTATGGCCCTAGGGGACACATAAGCCCCTTGATGTTTAATGTCTTTTCTTGATTGGTTGGCCTTTGTCTTGTTTACCAAGGCTATCCTTTAGGCTCATCATAACCTAAGATTCTAGAGGATACCTAAGCTTATGAGTCACCGACTTCTTCTCCAAGGCAAATCTCAATACATCATTACCAAATCTTTGAGTGGACATCGAGGCTTATAAGGTTGAGATCTAATGACTTATTGTCATCATTTAAGGCTTTGCTTGTCTTCATTTCATTGGACCACATTAGCACTTAGCTCATTATTAAGGGGACAACTCATTATGGATAGGTGGCACTCTAAAGGATAGGGTGTCGTCAAGGCTACAGGATTGTCATAATTAGTTTCAATGGGTCCTATTTTTATTGGGACACTTGGTTTGAATACTTTGCTTAATCCCCAAGGTAAATCCTTGGTAATCATGACCATATCTAAAAAAATCTAGGTGGAATGATAAGTCAACCTCCTTCATGAAGAAACTAGGGTGTTCTAGAGAATTCTATTTTGTCATTTTCTTCCTCATGAAGGTGGTCTAGAGAATTCCATCGTCTAAGTTGGTTCCGGGGTTAGAGAAGGGATCATTAAGTACACCTTAAAAAAATGAATCACGTACACCTGAGATTAGGCCATCACGCTGCAAGCTTGCCCGAACCAATCCCTCGAACTATCGGTCGGCCTAAAGGGTCGGTTGTCATTTGATCTGTTCAAGGCCAATCATAAGGCTACCCCTAGTCGAGCGCTAAGCCAAGACACTCATGGACCTTAGAATTAATGATTGAATAGCTGGGTCTATCATCGAGCTCATTTCGGTCGGCACTCGATCCATCCGTATGGCTCATGGTCGGTGCATTACTGATCCACGATCGGACATCATCAATTCAAGAATCCTTTCCGATCACTAAGAATGAAATATGGAATGATGTATTTTTGATTGGAGGACGATCACATTTGACCGAGTCGAATCATTTGTGTGTCGGTGCATAACTGGGCGAAATCACTCGTGGTTGGACACCGTGATCGATCATGACCATCTGCCGATCCAAAATTATCTCGTGATCAAAAAGTCATCTTATAAGCTGATGATCCTATCTCATTGGTATTGTTGGTAAAAATTCACAGCTAACACCTTGACCTGTCCGTGATCGATCGGTCGGTCGGTCGATCGGTCCATGACTGATCCTTGATTTTGTGCCAATCGAACCAATCGATCCAGGGCCGATGGCCCATGATTGATCCTTTTTGGACCTTATGACCAATCCTTATGGGTTCAAATTGAGGGTGTTACAATTCTCCCCCCCATTTAAAAATTTCATTCCCAAAATTTTATAACGTACTTAGATGTTCAAAATAGGTGAGGGTACTTGCGCCTCATGATTTCTTCACTTTCCCAGGTAGCCTCTTCTGCTCCATGGTGCTTCCATAGGATCTTGACTAAGGGAATGACCCAAGTTCTGATTACTTGTTCACGTCTATCCACGATCCATAGTGGCTCCTCAATATACGACCCTTGGTCGTCTACCTCAATCTCTTCGAAGTTGAGCACGTGTCGAATCTAGCTCATACTTTCTGAGCATAGACACATGACAATGTAATGCCAACTGATATGCCATTTTCCTTATCCTTTCTAGGATTTCAAAGGGTCTTATGTACTATGGACTTAACTTACCTCTCTCACCAAAACGAGACATACCATTCCATGGAGACACCTTAAGGAACACGCGGTCTTCTACTTGGAATTCTAGAGGCTTTCGTCTCTTGTTTGCATAATTCTTTTGCTTGCTTTGAGTGACTCTAAGTCTCTTTCTAATTACTTGTACTGCCTCGTAGTAAGTTGCACCAACTCAAGACTAGTAAGCTTTTTTTCCCTGACCTCATTCCAACAAGTCGGAGTTATGCAAGCTTGACCATATAGTGCCTCAAACGGAGCCATGCCAATGCTCTGTTGCATGGCTCTGTTGGCAACTACTATTGTAGGAAAACTTAACGAGAGATGGGTGCTCATCCCCACTTCTCTTGAAGTCGATAACACAAGTGCGTAACATGTCTTCCGGTGTTTGGATGGTTCTCTTGATTTGACCATCTATCAGTTGTAGTGCCTTGGTTTTCAGTATTATTTCTGGCTTGATCACGCTTTCACTAGGCACTCTGATAAACTAAGGCCTTCCTTAAGGATAGTTTATTCTTATAATAATGTCGGTGTCGTACATGGCTTACACAACCAAATCCATTGTTTCCTCTTATTTATTTATAACAGTCTTACACTCTTTGCATTCTACAGTGAATAGCACTTCATTATATAACAACGGTCTTGGAGTTTTCCATTTCCTTCTGAGTGATCGCATAAACCTTTCCTTGGGCTAGGCAGGCATTGGAAATCGTTGTATTGTGGTGCTTTGTTTTGCAACATCGTTTGTGGCCGCTGCAATAGCTTCATTTGCTGTCGTTGTGGGCAATATTTGATAATGTGGCCTTGTTGATCACAACCGAAACAAGCTTCTGTTCTAGTCTAGCATGGAGTATTACCATGTCGTTTTCCGTAATTGCGGCATACATCCCTTAGATTGAAGGTTGGCCTCAGGGTCTTATTCTTGTTGGAAGCGAATGAACGTTTTTCTTCTTGTCTCAATCTCTTGTTACGATGCTGATTGACTTGAGAGGTTGGATGATAAGGTCTTCCTGGATAAGTGATTATTGTAGCTTGCTCTAAGAAATCTCTTTCTATTAGCTAGGCTCGCTCATATAGCTCGCTATAGTTCTCAAGGTTTAGTGGCACTAATAGGTTTCAGGCCATCTTGAAATCTCCACTCTATCCACTGGATCCTCAACCAGCTTGGGGGCGAATCTTGATAGCTTAGCAAATTTTGCCTCGTACTGATCAACGGTCATGTTGTTTTGTTGGAGTTGCAGAAACTCCGCCATCTTCTTGTCATGAGCACATTCAAAAAAATATTTTCCATTGAACGCCTCAATAAATGTGTTCCAAGTTACAACAGTATTAATAGGGAACACCATTCCTCGCTTTGACTTCCACTAGTGACTTGCGTCACCTTCCAGCTGGTACACTGCCAAACTCGCCTTATTTTCATTAGAACACCTTAAAAGTGTGAACATATTTTCTAACTTATTGATCTATGATTCGGCTTCTTAGGGATCTCCTGTCCCAGCAAACCTCGAGGGTTGCAGCTTTAGGAATTGCTCCACCAGTCCTAGAATAGGACGTTCGCTATTTCTGCTTCCATTTCCAACCACAAAGGCATTCCCAGAAGTAGAAGCCGCTTGATGTTGTGCTTGTTGCCCTATTATGCTTCCAATGATCTCAAGAACTTGCAGAATTCCATCTATTCGGGGGTCCTCTTTTGACTTCCCTTTGGAACTCTCTTGGCCCTGAGTCGACTTTCCTCTCATGGCCACCTGGCCTTGAGTACTCATGTTGCAACTATAGGAATTCTAGAAGGAATTTTTTACAACATAATAAGGGGTTAAGGATAAAAATCTTCTACCGGAAAACCAAGCAAGTAACAATCACATGCACCGGGTGTTTTCCAAGCTAACTATCCCATGACTCCCAATGCACCTTATGTGACGCCCCTTGACGACCCCCGATCCGTTAGGGTCGCCACACTTCTTTCCTCATCATGGATGTCTTTCTTGTTCATGATCAATGGACTTCAAGGAATCCATGTGGGGGTTTTATCACACACTTCATTGGTCCTTGCACAATGTATATGGTGGAAGCGTATCCAACAACTCCATTTTCCCACACTCAGAAATGATGCACATGAAATACACATATAGATAATAATCGAGCACTTTTCATTTACATGAACTAGATGGACATCGTTAGTCGGTACACCAAAAGGCCGTAGTTTCCTATACTCGGTCATACTTCAAAAGTTAATCGACATTTCCAATAGCTATGTACATAGAGTCCATCATTCAGTGCCTGTGTCCAAAAATTTTCCTTGTTGTCCTCACCATCCTCGGTCACTCCATACCACTCAATCCCTCGTCGTCATTGTCCTTTGGTGGCAGTGGCAACGCCCCCAGAGTACATACATTCTTGCGTACGTAAAGGATGACATACTCCCGACATATAGGCCCTGAGGGAAGACCGGTGCTGATCATCACGATCACTCTCACTCGAACAAAAGTTAGCCTTAGCAATTCAGGATCCTGATGCTCCGTTTGTTCCCAGTGTAAATCAATAGGGGTCTCGTAGAATGTACCAAGAGGTGCGAGCAGCAGAGGCATCTTTCTCGTAGAATGTTAGTCTCACAAGGGGTGAGTACGACTACTCGGCAATTAAAGATCTACTAAATTATATTATGTAGAACCATCATCATCTGATTTCATGTAAACTAAACAAAACACATAACTAGAGGAATATGTATGCATTAAATCAATAGAGTTTTCAACGCAATGGCATAACACAATAGAACAATCAAGCTTTAGAACTCAACAGATTTTTGATTCAAAATCGCCATTTCTTGGAGGACTAGTGTTTACGTCCCTCCAGGCATATCGCACCCAACCTGGCATCACGAAAGCCTCCGGTTCCATATTTCAGTCATCAGGCATCTAGAGCATGTTACGTCACATCTCCAGGCATTTCGCGCCTCACCTAACATCACGAGGAATCGCCAGGGCTCACCATGTCAATGATTGTCTCTACCCTTCGGAATGTGTATCATCATATATCCGGGCATCCTAACACTCCTGGGGAACCTTTGGGGCTCACTGGTCCCCATGCATCCAAAGGCATTGTCACTACGATCCTCCAGGCAACCCGTCTCTCGGGGTATATCGTCATCTCAAGGGTCTGACGGCAACAATAACACATCAACCATGGTGTAGCAGTCTAAAGATTTTAAAATCAATGCATATTGACATCAATAAAACAATACTTGCTTCGATTTCTAAAGCTCAAACCCAAAATTTAAACTAAAACAACAAACCTTAGGGAATATCGAATACATGGTAACCGGATCATTTATGAAATGTAAAGTTTTAAAACAATGGAATAGATTGAGATTTAAATCATATCATCTTCACTTCTCAAGACTCGAATGAAACAAGTTTCTCAAAGCGGTAAGCGAAGTTTTTGAAGCCAGTACATTGGTGAATCCAAATCTCGGTTCGACCTTGAGGTTTTCAAAACAATTTACAAGTAAAATCTCAATTTTCGGAAGTAATAAACCTTTCTTGAAATATTGCGAGTGGTGCGGCCGATATTAGAAAGCCGACTAATTTTCAAGACATTTTGTAAAACGTTCACGAGCAATGTTACCCACAACCCATAAACATTAAGAAGTCAGTGTATAAACCAATGTCCAAATTGCAGTTGACTATAGGGAAATGCATAATCCTCGGCAGTTAGAAATCCTCACACCCTCTTTAAGATTCCTCAAAACAGAATTTCTAAAATTCTGCCAACATCAAGAATTGACACAACTTCAAATACCGAAATCTCCCTCAACCATAGCCAGTCTTAAAATCCTTCAAGTCGGATGGTCCAAAATCTTGCTCAAACATTCCTAATCCACTATTGAGTACAAGAATTTGAGTAAGCCTATATACGGATGCATTTCCCAAGGCAATGACAGGATTAAATGATATAGGTTAGTAGACTCCAACTTGCCTCAGGTCTGGCAACGTCGATGGCAAGTGGACTGTGAGCTGCAAGCTACGGTTGAGGCGAGTCGACACACTTTCCTGGCTGACGAGGAGTTGAGTAATAGCAACAAAGGAGGTTGATGGCGTCGGGGTTGGCTGTGGCCGGCTGTGGGTGACCCAATAGCGATGAGGAAGGGTCAGGGTGCGGCGAGTAAGCCGGTGATGCGGTGGTCGATGGCAGCGAGGCATTTGCGAGGGAAGGGCGAGGAACCGACGGCGATGATGGAGAGATAAATTGCTGTTTCTCTCTCTCTCTCCCCTCTCTCTCTCATTGCCGCTTTGTTGAAAAAACCGGTCAACAATTGAGATCCTTGGTGGCTATTAAAATGAGTGGTAGCTGGAGAAGTCGCGTCTTCCGCATATAGGGGTCTTGAGTTTTTGCTGGCAATTGAGCGTGAAAGCGTTACAAACAACACTTGGACTACAACAAGCAACCGGGAAAATAATCATTTACAAACACACAATTATATCAGCTACGTTTACAAGCCCTTCTATCATAGGTTGTTATATTTACAACTACCACACTTTAAAAGGTCGGGGTAAGCCTTAGCTCTTCTAGCGACATTGCAACTCCTCCATGGCTATAATTCTGAAAAACAACGGGGTGAGTCATGGACTTAGTAAGTAAAATCCCTAATTCTCTACTAGGAGAATATCTCATCATCACACAATATTTATGGCAAATCAATGGCAAACATATTCCTATACCTTGACTACATGCAAATATCAATTACTGTATACTTCAATGCATGCTTACCTTCAGCATATCAATGAACACATCAACATATCATGCTTATACATATTCCGGCACTCATGCAAATCATTTACCGTCGTCTTGGCTCAACCAGGCCCTCCTGGCAACCAAGCCATCTAGCTTCAATCTAGGCATCCTAGCTCAACCAGGGCATCCCGGCTCAACTAAGGCATCTTAGTGTTAGCTCACCAAAGCATCTGGGCTCAACCCAGGCATCTTGGCTCAACCAGGGCATCCTGTTCAATGAACGAGGCATCGCTACTAATGCTATGTGGCGATGGGTGCTTTTCTTCTTTAGGTGCATCATATAAGTGCATTACACAAGTTGGTTCTTCATCTTTCATCTTAGTCGATGCATACAAGGCCCGAGAGCCTGCTCATTCAAGTGAGTGTATTATGACTCTTAACATCATACTATATAATATGCCGGGCATGATTCTTGGTTCGTGGCTTGAGCCACATGCTTAGGCCATTGAGACGTGATGTTAATTCCAAGCCGAGTGAACCTTAATCTCGTCCCAATGCGTGAACACACTCAAGCATGCAAACATGAGCAAACCATGTAAAAGAACATTACAACATACACACGGCTTACACGGGTGAGCACACCATTAAACTTGACGACGTAGGCTATCGCCCTAACCAAGAGTTAAAGATTCTACTTACCACTTTTGAGCCTAGCTCCAAGATGCTCCTTTAGCAACCGAACGGCTCCTAAGGCAGCTTGGAGGAGAAGGATGTGAAAGAGAGGAGAGAAAGAGAGGAAATGAAAGAATGGTTAAGCCTCCAAAATGTGAGGATGCCTTCTCTTATTTATAGGCCTCATTCTCTTCAATTATTGGTGCCAATCTCATGATTAAGCATAAGGAATGAGTTGGCCTATCTAGCGCCTATGCTTATTCATGTTTGATTGTGATTGGTCCATATATTTACTTACCCTCCAAGGCTCACTTTAGGCTTATGATGTGCCTATGGCCCTAGGGACACATAAGCCCCTTGATGCCTAATGTCTTCTCTTGATTGGTTGGCCTTTGTCTTGTTCACCAAAGCTATTCTTTAGGCTTATCATAACCTAAGATTCTAGAGGGCACCTAAGCTTACGAGTCACCGACTTCTTTTTCAAGGAAGGAAAATCTTAAGTCATCATTACCAAATCTTCGAGTGGACATCTAGGCTTATGAGGTGGAGATCTAATGACTTAGTGTCATCATTTAAGGCCTTGCTTGTCTCCATTTCATTGGACCACATTAGCACTTAGCTCATTACTAAGTGGACAACTCATTATGGATAGGAGGCACTCTAAAAGATAGGGTGGCGTCAAGGCTATATGATAGCCATAATCAGTTTTCAATGTGTCCTATTTTTATTAGGACACTTGGCTTGGATACTTTGCTTTATCCCCAAGGTAAATCCTTGGTAATCATGACCATAACTAAAAAAAATCTAGGTGGAATGATAAGTCAACCTCCTTCATGAAGAAGCTAGAGTGTTCTAGAAAATTCTATTTTGTCATTTTCTTCCTCATGAAGGTGGTCTAGAGAATTCCGCTGTCTAAGTTGCTTCTGGGGCTAGAGAGGGGATCATTAGGTACACCTCAAAAAAATGAATCACATACACCCGGAGTTCCACCATCATGCCCCATGCTTGTCCAGACTGTTCCTTTGGACAATCGGTCGGTCTAAAAAGTCGGTTGTCCTTCAATCATTTCAAGGCCAATTCTAAGGCTACCCCTGGCCCAGCACTAAGCCAAAGCACTCACAGATGTTAGAATTAGTGACTGAATAGTTGGGTCTATCCCCGAGCTCATTTCGGTCGGCACCCGATCCACCCGTATGGCTCATGGTCAATGTATTACCGATCCACTATCGGACATCACCAATTCAAGAATCCTTTTTGATCACTAAGAATTAAATATGGAATGATGTATTTTTGATCAGAAGACAATCTCATTTAATCGAGTCGGATCATTTGTGTATCGGTGCATAACCGGGCGAAATCACCCGTGGCCAGGCACTATGACTGATCATGATCATCCGTCGATCCAAAATCATCTTGAAATCAATCCTCGTGATCAAAAAGTCATGTTATGAGCATGTGATCTTATGCCATTGGTATGGTTGGTAGAAATTCACGGCCAACATGTCGACCAATTTGTGGCCGGTTGGTCGGTCCATGACCGATCCTTGATTCCTTGCCGATCGAATCGATCGATCTAGGGCCAATGGCCTATGATTGATCCTTTTTGGACCTTATGGCCAATCCTTATGGGCTCAGAATCGAGGGTGTTACACAAGCAGTTAGTATGAACCTCCATTAGTCAAGTTTTTCATCTAAAAATAAAATAAAAAAATACCATATTCATAACACCATCAATCAATATTCACACCCCCCCTAGTTTCCTTTTCTTTTAATGGATTTTTGATTTGATTCATAATTCTTACACTCTTTCTTACTGGATTTGGACTTGCAGGTACTGTAACTAGCTTTCTTATACCATGTAATTCTTAGCATAAACCACTTTCTTAGCACCAACAATATTCCCCATGCTAACGCCACACTCAATTTTACAATGCAAAAAGGATGACAATTTTATATGAGGTCTCCACAATTGCACCTAATTGATTAAATGATCAACATTGGTCATTTAGTGGATAAAAAATAACAAACCTAGCACCGAATTTATTAAACAAATTGAGGTCCTTGTAATCGCAGCTTCATAGTTGTTTGATTCCTCCTTTAGCACCATCATCCCATGGCTATACCAAGAACCCTAATTTTTCCCTTTGAAACCTAATTATTCCAGTCAATAGAGCGAGTGAGAGAGGATGATGAGCCTGACTGAGTGACAACCATAGAGACAGCAAGTGAGTGATAACGACAGTGACAAGTATTCGTTTGGGAGTCTAGTGAATGTTGAAATACGAGGACCTTCAAGCCCTATTTTGAAAACCCTAGTGTGATATCGTTTTACATTGCCCAGCAATGTTAGATGGAGCGATGTCATTTTGCAAGTCCATGTGGACAAGATTTTTTTTTTTTTTTTTTTAAATACGACAACTCATATTAAAAGTTTAGTTATGAAATCCATGTGATCATTTTGATTGGAATTTCTTGCCAAAGGCATTTAAGGGCATGAATGATTCCTATTCTATTTCGTTGTTTTTCTATTCTTTTATTCTGGGAAATATGTTTGGAACATAATTCTATATGGTAATGCAACTTTATTTTTCTATTTTTGGGATAAATTTTTAGCCTAAAAATAAGTTTGGAATAGAAACGAGAAGTAGGAATTTCTACTTTTCTATTTCTGGAATATAAATGAGAAATAAAAGCTATTTTTATTGTTAACCGCTGCTTGGCATCGACTGTCGGCCGCTGCCTAGGAGAGAGATATTTAAGAAGATCTATGAAACAATATTCTGCTCTAGGTACATAAATCTTATATCGTTATCAAACATGTATTTTTGCTCAAAAATTCGTCTAGAGAATAGATATAGAAAAATCAATTTCTAGCCATAAATATAGCCCGAGAAGAGAATTGTTATTATTTGTGCCCTAAGTGATTTTTTTTTCCCAATTTAGCACATAAGTGAGTTGGCGAAAATTTTTGGTATTAAAGTGAATGCCGTACAAAAATTTTAGCACTTCAATTATCTTTTTGCCGTAACTCTACTAAGGAGTTACCTTCTTATTTAAAGGTTAATTTCTATAAGCTAAAGTATCTTTTCATTTGAAGGTTATCTTTTTTTTTTTTTTTTTTTTTTTTTTTGTAGAGTTATCATTTTGCTAGAACATCTTTGCTTGAAATTTAACTTAGCTTTAGATTAGATAATTTTAATTAGAATAGTTAATTCATTTTAGTAGTCATGATGCATATAGACTAACATTCATTTAATTAATTAATGCATGACATGCATGTTATTAAGAATTTAATTCATGCACATCCTCTAATAGTTCTAATAGTTATGTCACGACCCCAACTCCATCCCCAAGGTCACGAGCGACAGAGGCTATTTTTGCGATGTCCCAAATGCGTCACCATCCCATTTCCTTTTTATATTTTCATTAAGCACACGTGGAAGCGTTACAAACTACACCTAGACAACAATAAGTAGCTAGGAAAACAACCATTAACAAACATACAATTACATCAATTACATTTACAAGCCCTTTTTTGTCATGGGCCGTTGTATTTACAATCACTGCATCTTCTATACTCAAAAGGCTGGGTAAATCTTAGATCCTCTATTGAGAATGCAACTCCTTTACACCTATAATTCTTAAAAACAACGGGATGAGTTATCGACTTAGTAAGTAAAACCCATAATTCTCTATTAGGAGGACATCTTATCATCGAAGCTTAGCAAATACAACACTCGCAAACAGTGTCAACGGGATTAATAGCAAACTTATTATTATAACTCGACTACAGGCAGATGTCCATTGCAACACACTTCAATACATGCTTACTTTCAACTTGTCAATGAACATATCAACATATCATACTTATGAATATACGGCACTCATGCAAATTCATTTACTGTCATCCTGACTCAACCAAGCCCTTCCTGTTCAACCGAGGCATCTAGCTTCAAGCTAGGCATCCTGGCTCAACTAGGGCATCTCACTCAACTAGGGCATCCCGGCTCAACCGAGGCATCCTGGCACTAGCTCACCAAGGCATCCGGGCTCAACTCAGGCATTTTGGCTTAACCAGGGCATCCCGAGGCTAGCTTACCCGAGGCATCCGGGCTCAAGACCTAGGCATCCTGGCTCAACTAGGGCATTCCATTCAATGAACAAGGTATCGCCGCAAACATTATGTGACAATGGGTGCTTTTTCCTCTTTAAGTGCACACACAAGTGCATCACACAAGCTAGTTTTTCATCTCTTATCTTAGCCAACGTATGCAAGGCCTGAGGGCCTGCTCATCCAAGTGAGTGTGCCATGATCCTCAACATCATATTATAAAATATGCTGGGAACGATTCTTGATTTCGTGGCTTGGGTCGCATGCTTAGGCCATCGCGACTTGACATCGATTCCAAGTTGAGCGAACCTTGACCTCGTTCCGGGGCGTGAACACACTAAAACATGTAAACATGAGCAAACACACAAAAGAACATTATAACATACACATGGCTTACACGGGTAAGCAAACCACTAAACTTGACAATGTAGGCTATTGTCCTAACCAAGAGTTAGAGATTTTACTTACTTTCGATGAACCTCGAGTTAAGACACAAACTACAAAGGAAGGGTGGCTTACTTTGAAGGCCGAGAGAGAGAGAGAGAGAGAGAGAGAGAGAGAGAGAGAGAGAGAGAGAGAGTGAGGTGGAGGGCGTTCAAGGAGATGGAGGGCGGAGAAAATGGGAGCAAAGTGAGGAAAATGAAGAGAGCTCCTCATATTTATAGCCCTTGGAGCCATCATTACCATGCCAAGCGGTCCATTCCAATGTTCAAGTGTCCTGCCTAAATTCCTTGGGTGACAAGGCTATGGGTCCAATAATTGAAGCCTAAATAAAGAGCTAGAAGGCTAAAATGCTTTACTTGGCAACCTAAGCTCATAGGCGTCATCGATGATGACATGCTTTTCACTTTTCCATTGGTCCACCTATACCTTGCATTAAATGAGCATTTAATGAAATTTGACAATAATAATGCCAAAATTACCAACTTAGCAAATTCTAGAATTTTCGGTCAGTAATGAGGGCCCGTGTATCGCTCTCCAATTGGTTCATGTGTATGCAAATTTTCTTGAATATCCAAGATATTTTGGACCACAATCATGACCTTTGAAAAGTCAATGGACACCTCACCTTCTTTATGAAGGAATTTTAGAGTTTTCTTTCTACTTTCCTTTCCTTCTTTAAGAAGGCAAATTTTCCTTCCTCAAGAAGGCAATCTAGAAAAGTCTATCATCCAAGTTGATTTCGGGGTTGAGGAAGAGAACATTAGGTGCACCTCAAAAAATTGAATCACATACACTTGAGGTTCGGCCATTCAATTGTCCTTCGATCGGTTCGAGGCCAATCCTAAAGCTATCCATGACCTAGCACTAGTTCAAGGCACTCATGGACCTTAGAATTAGTGATAGAATAGCCGGGTCTATCCCTGGGTTCATTTCGATCGGCACCCGATCCACCGGTAGGGTTCATGGTTGGTGCATTACCGATCCATGATCAGACATCACCAATTTGAGATTCTATTTCGATCACTAAGAATTAAATAGGGAAAAATGCATTTTTGGTCAAAAGAAGATTGCATTTGATCAATTCAGATCGTTTGTGTATCGGAGCATAATCGGACGGAATTACCCACGATTGAAAACTACAACCGGTCAGATTGACCTATGACCATCCGCCGATCCAAAATCATCCCGTGACTAATTCTCATGATCAAAAAGTCATCTTATGAGTTTGTGATCCTATCCCATTAGTATAGTTGGTAGAAAATTCTGGGCCAACATCTCGACCAATTCGTGACCAGTCGGTCGGTCGGTCGGTCGGTCGGACTATGACCAATCCATGATTCCTTGTCGATCAAACCAAGCGATCCATGGCCAATGGCCCATGATCGATCCTTTTAGGACCTTATGGCCGATCCTTACGGGGTTGGAATCGAGGATGTTACAAGTTATTAAGGCACGTTCCAATGGAATTTAAGCCATTTAATGTTAGGTATAATTTCCAAATCTGTTAACTCATGAATTTTTGCCGACTTGGCCCAATGGGCCAAACAAGCAAAATAGCCCATCTCATGAGATAATTTGAAGAAAAATAGAACAATTGGGAGGTCTAGAGTGGCTTGACCTATTTTGACCTAGTCAAGTCAATCTAATTTGACCAAGATTGACCCAAGTCGACCAAAAAAGTCAACTCACTCAGCCCATAGACCACATGGTTAGCCCACTCTCCTTTTAATTACAAAATTGCCACTATCTTTAATTAACAAAATTAAGATTCCATGTCATCAATTCTTAAGAAGAGCTAATCTTAACCATCCATTTCCTCTTTAATCTAAACCTTTGGATGTGTCGTGTCACTTCTTTTGATCCATGTGACTTAATTAAAGTCAATCAAATCATTCTTGCTCATTAGGGATTGAATGTAAGCCATAAGATCAAAATAAGCATCAAGGGCTAAGACTAGAGTAGACATCAAAATTTCCCTCCAAAATTTCCATTTCTTATTTGTTGGCATTCTATCCATTTTCCGGCATGATTTTGGTGCCGATCTTTATAAATTGTTGCGACAAGGTTCTTTGATCTTTCCTCAAGCTAGCCACGCCAATTATTGTTCAGCCTTGTCACTGGTTTAATTCAATTTTATCAAATTTTGACGATTCCTTGCTAGAAATCATTTCAAGGTAGGTTTGCTACAAACTTGAAATGATCATTTCAGATTATTACCTAGGATCTTAACTCAATCATAGTCCAAAATTGAAGTCACAACTTCAAATATTAATGGATCTCTAAGAGGTGATGGACTTAAATAATAATAGTTTCTAATATAAGATTTAGTTTAGGAAATTTGTCATATTATGTTTTGCACTTCCTAGCTTCTTTAGCTTCACTTAATAAAACTTGTTGCATATCAATTTTTTGTTATTTTTTGCTAGATAAGACACTGAGAGCATGAACTTGATGATAATTTGAATCCTAATTAGTCCTAAATTGAAATATGCTGCATATACTGCGATTTTGGTTGATTTTTTATAGTGATTCTTTAGGATTTATGATTCAATTGAGCAATTGATTATAAGCATTGATGTTTGAATGTTTGAAGATGTTCTTGAATGTTCAAATGGTTGAGTTGAAGATATTCTGGGTGTGTTGACACCTAGTTTTTAGCCTATGCATCAGTAAAGGTAAAAACTCGAGATTAGAGTTTCTAATTGCAACGTAGCTCGAAATCGAACCAAAAGTGTCATTTCTCACATCTTTTTCTTTGCCAATCATTTATAGGTAATTTCCTACTTTATACAAAAAATCTGAAAAGTTAAATGGTTGACTTTCGGGTTGACTTTTTGGTTAACCCTTTAGTCAAAAGTCAATGTCGGGTCAAAACTTGGGTTTTTGCATAAACAAATTCCTTTTGAGCTTAATTTCACTTTGGTAAATCGTTGACTTTTTGTTAAACCTTTGACTAAAAATTTAAAAAATACAAAAACCTCTAAATCATCATGTTTTAGCTTCAATTCTATTTTGACATAAAAAATTTTGTGGTAATTGATTGAGAACCTCATTTTTTGAATTTTTCTGTTATTTGTTCAAAATCGGTAAAAAATAAAATTACTTTCATTTTGCTCACATTGTAGCTTGGTTCCTTTTACGACATTTGATCTAGAGGTCATCTCATATTCACCTCGTGCAGATGATTTTAAGATTTGTGTCGAGATGAAAATTGACAGTTTTAGCCCTAATTAAGGTTCCAAATCTATTCTTAATGAGTTGTGTGCTCGCACTTCCATTTAAATCTTGTATGTTGAATCCAAATCTGTGGTCATTTTTGAGAAATTCACTTGGGTAGACTTCAATTTGATTGATTTAGCTTACTTGAATTTTAGAAATTTGAGCCGATGTGTTCCAACCAAGCCAATTTGACTTAGCCCATTTTAGATTAGCATCCAACTGAAGATAAAAATCCTCAATTTGGCCAAGTAAGGTGCAATTATTGATTCAATTTGTGACATTTCTTACACAAATTGTCTCCCCGTGTGACCCAATTTCGAACAAATTGATTCGATTTGTATTTAATGTGAATGCAAATGTTTTAATTGAACAAAATTAAGCAAAATCAAAACAAAATAGAGGAAGAACTGAACTGGTTCAACCCGATCAAGACCGGGTCAACTTGTCCAACTGGCATTGATCGCTGGTGGTTTAATCCCATTTCGGCCATTTTCTGGCGGCTAGAGTTCGGTTTCGGTCAACCAATGCATGTCCAGCACCCCTTCAGTTCCCATGCTGTGAATTAACAAAGTCAACCCTCGGGGTTAGCGAAATTATGAAATGCCCCCGATTAGTGCTTAATCTCAAAATTAGTTTCAAGAATCAATCATCATTGTTCGTTATGAATGCATCATGGCCGTTCAAATTGGCATGCGCTTTAATCAAAATATCTTCAACAAATTTAACAAACCAATCTAAATTAGTTAGCTAAGGAGATCAAACCTTAGCCCTTAGATTAATCCAAGGGCTAAGATTTGATCTTGCCCTTGAGTATATAATAGATTTTCCCTCCAAAATGAGGAAATTTTGCATTTTTGAGATCTAGTTTCTCTCTTTACCCCCTCTCTCTCTCTCTCTCTCTCTCTCTCTCACGTGTTCGCCAAAGAGAGCTGGCCACTCGTTGGCCGAATGGTAATCTTCACTAGTGATCATTCTCCACAGCGGCTACTCCTTCATCACAAGCTTTGCCGCCTCTAGCTTTCGCCAGAAAGCCTTGATCGGAGGCCATTTCCGATCAAGCTTGAAGGACATTGCCTATGCTGGCCTGAGCTCCGATGACCTTGGCGGCTGTTTTTGGCAATCCAGTGGCTGTGCTCATCCATTTCGATCATCTTCGAGGTGATCGACGACCTATTCATTAGTTTGTTGGGCTTATTGATCGTTGAAATCATCAACGATCAAGTTTGAGATTGAAGGAACAAAGGTAGAGTGTTTTTTGAGCTCGATGAAGCGAGATTGCCTTATGCAATCGAGGCTAGAGCTCAAATCTAGGATGAATTCTCTTGCTTAAATCTGAAGTTTAGATGATATAGGAGTTACTGTTATGAGGTTGTGGTGATTGATAATGATTTGGTAACTTGATGGAGCTTGATTGTTAATTCTGCAAGAATCGTAAGCTGATTGGATTGACTTGATAAATATCTCGGTTTGAGTTAGATAGCGGCGTTTATAGGTTTCGAGCCCTTCCTATGATTCGTAGATGGTTTCATTAGATTTCCAACAATATTGCATGCATGATTTCAACGTTATTTGCTAGGTCAAAAATAGTTCGAAAGTTCATGATCTGTTCGGGAAATTGTTTAATCACTATTGTTGTTTTTGAGGCTAACTAACCTATTTGGTTTGTTATTTTTGTATGATTTTTTGCACTCCGATTCTGAACAGAGTGTTTTCATGAAGTTTGGTCCTGACATTTGATTCTATTCACATGAAAAATTTCGTGAATTTTGCATGTCATCTAGATAGGTAGCATGCAGATCAGGCGTGTTCTGTAAACTAGGATGCTGGATTGAACATCTATGATAGATATCTTTGGTTGAGCTAACTAATATGTTCTATTACCTTCGATGCCTTCTAGATCAGGCGTGTCCCCTTTTTATCAATTTTTTTAAAAACGACAGTTGACATTTGTTTGCGGAATGGTTTTTGGGTATCACATGAATTGCATACTAAATGCATCGCTTGTCATGAATATACATGTTGCATAAACATATTCAATGGCACATGTGTTTGAGTAATTGATTCTTGACGACTCACTCATTTATTTGATTGATTGAGAACCAATGTCATATGGCCTGAATGTGTGCTATTTTATGTGTTTTGCCTGTGATTGTTAGATGGATGACATAGGTGCGATGCATGACAACATGGGCTACCTTGGGTATCACCTAGAACTTGATTTATGGACTCCATGACTTTAGTCACCATTTGCGAATAAAATGATGTTTAATAATCATAAGTCATTAAAGAATGAATTGGGGTAGGCATTCTAAGAAGGTCGTCACATGAACTTCAAAGGCCAATCCCGAGGCCATGCTTGACTAATTAAATACATTCATTTGATCTTTTGGCTTGATTGTCCGTGCTTGATGGTTCTTCCATGTGCTATTTGCTCGCATCAGGTTTATTCTAGTTCTAGCACTAGTCTTGGATTAGGATAGGTTCAAAGAACATTTCTTGGAGACGGTGGCTAAAAGGACTTGAAGACGGCGAATGGTCGATGTCCTATACGACCTTTTCTATGATGTAGCATTCATTACCCGACAAATGTCCCGAGTCTCTTTTGTGTTGTGTAAATGCTCAACGAGTTGTAGGTCTTTCCTTTCTTGCCTTTAGAACTTACTTTCATATTATGCTTGTAACTCATTTGGGTGTTTACTTTCCCTTCTTTCATGTTCATTAGAGTAGAATGACATGAATGAACCATCTACGCTTGATCACTCTTTTTGTTATAAAATACATGAAAATGTAAAACGATCATGCATGGACATATTAGGTAACATTTTGACTTTAGGTACCGAAAAGACGCTAATGGATACATTAGCGTAACCCAAATCCCTAAGACTTAAATCTCTGGTTGCATAGAAATCAAGGAATCACTTCCAACACTCGATTGAGCATTCTAGCTGGGCCCACAAAAACAAGGTACTCCTAGATATTATTTGGGTTGTCTAAAACAATTTAGAAAAGAAATGATGGATCCGTCATGCGAGGTGTGAGCTGTGGAAAAGCTTGCAACTATGATTTAGCATACTCAAAGAGTTGAAGCCAAAAGATGAAGTGATGCCATCTTTGGTGATTTACCTTTGAGAGGGCTATTGTGGTTGAAATATCCTTAAACTTACATTCACGTTTGGTTTCCTTTCGACCTTCAATCCATCGATTAAGGTGTGCCGTGGCGTCAAGGTCAAGTCACGATAATTCCACTGTCATGAGAGGTGCGAGCTTAGAAGAGCTCACAACCTTGATTGAGTAAACTCATGTCGTTGATTCCAAAAAATGAGGTGATGACATCTTTTTGGAGTAATATACCGTGAGGGAGCTCTCATAGTTGAGTGCCTCTAAACCCATCCTTTACACCATCCCTCGAGGATCCCTTAGTGCCGAGGTCAGGTTGCGTCAAGGAGTAGATGAATGCTTAGGCTTATTAGTTGGATGATTTAAATGTTTTCCAGGAAAACTAGAGTCTAATCTAAGCTTGCCGTGTTCCTCGATTGTTGCAGAAGAAAAGGCTTAATATTAAGAAAACTTGTCTTCAGGTGAATTGTAGCTGAGCTTTATAACCTTAATTTGATATAAGGCTTATAAAGTTTGAAGAACATTAAGGCTGTAAAAAATGAGTCCAAAATCACTGTAGTAATCGGATCTGAAATCCGGAAAAAACTGGTCTTTGTCAACTAACTCTTTCTTTTGGAAATACAAAATAGCTGGAGAACTAATTAACAAAAGTGAAGTACATGAAAGTTGTTAGGGAGGTCCCGAAATGCAAATACTTAAAATCTCATTAAATTCTACTTCGGATAAGTTAGTCAATTTAATTGAATAAGGTCAAAGTCAGATTGGCCTACAAAATTGATATAAACTGAGTCCACGAGGTAAATTGCATATTTTCACATAGTTGGAGAGCTACTTTACAAAAGATCGAAAAAAGAAAGTTGCTAAGCGCATAATGAACTATTTGTCTGTCAAATTTGGTATAGTTTGGCGGTAATCTGATATTTTTTACGAATTTTAAAAGAATCAGATCAGAATAGGGTAAAATCTAGAGCAATCAAGATTGATTGAATTTTCTGTATCAATTGGGCTATAATTAGGAAAAGTGATCTGAATAAAACTTGAAGAGGACATTTGAAGCTTTACTTTAGAGTTAGAGCACTTGATTTGGATTTCAAGGCCTTCAATAGAATTAAAATTTAGAAGGTTAGAATTAGGGGTAAAATAGAGAAGTTGACATTTTGGTCAACTAAATAACTTCGTGGTTTCTAAGGTTTTTTTTTTTTTTTTGGTCTAAAAATGAAGACTTTCATTCAAGTACGATCAAAATTACAACCCATAGAAAGGGCATCAATACATAGCAAATCCATTAACATTTGGGGAGGTGAGGAAGCCCAATTTGGAGAAAGGGTGTCATGGCCATGGGCCTTAGTGGCCCAATCGGCTGTGGCGTTTGCTTCTCTTTTGCAGTGCTGGAGTCGCAGATGGGAAAAGCCAAGAATCAAAGCTGCAGCATTGGCAACCAGCGCTCGACAGTCCCACGGCGGAAGGCTTCGATCATTGAAGATCTCCACAAGCGTTAAACAATCAGACTCGATAATGAGGTGAGCATCATCTTGTCCTCAATCTAGCAAATAAGTAAGAGCGGAAATTAGGACTTGAATCTCACTTTGCAGCGGGGAAGACGCTCGAACCGTATTGGTGTATCCAGTGATTAAAGTACCGGTATGATCCCTACACACACACGCGCAATGGCACCCGTTTGATTCGCCATGGGAAAAGCCCCATCGATGTTGACCTTGATACTGCCTCGATTTGGAGGAATCCACGCTCGATTAGGGTTTAGAAGATATTGTTCTGCATCTGTCAGTTGCTGCATCGTGCTGCTGTTCAACTTTGCATTTGTGAGCGCCAGATCCACCAGCTGTTTGGGATTGGTACGTTGGTGTCGAAAAGTGAAGTGATTCCGTGCCTTCCATATCTGCCAAAGGATGGACACTATAATCTCCATTATAGGTAAGTCTGACTGATTTTCAATTATATCTTCCAGCCACGCATCCATTCTGTGCCTTCTGAAGGTTGAGTTATCAATTTGCACACTTGAATGAGACCAGATGTTTTGCGTCCATGGGCAAAATAAGAAAATATGTTCAGTTGTTTCTGGTGTGTATGATGAACATAACTGACATGCTGGGTCTTGAATGATGTTTTGCTGAAATAGGTTGTCCTTAGTAGATAGAGCGTTCTAACATAACGACCATAAGAAAACTCGAATCTTTGGGGCCGTCTTTAGTTTCCAGATTTGTCGCCAGAGATGGGTCGAAGGCTGATATGAGGATGAGTCTTGATTTCTATTCTTTCTGTGGTCTTAATTTCTGAGATTATGGTAGGCACTTTTAACTGAGTATATACCTGTTTGTGTACCTGTCCAAATGATTTGATCCATGGTAGAAACAGGGCTTAACAGAATGGCTATAATCTCCTCCACTGTTTGGTAGTCGAAACTATTTCTTAGAAGAGGAATATTCCAGATGTTAGCATCTGGAATTATAAATCCAGCAACCTGTTCTGGCTCTCCTCTAGGTGCTGGGCTGCCAATAATGCCCCTGGCGAGCCATTTATCATCACGTATGTTAATCTTTTGCCCATCACCAACAAACCACTGCAGCTTGTCTAGGATAGCATCTCTACCTATAATTAAACTTTGCCATCTCCAAGAAGAATTATTGCCCTTTCCCGCATGCCAGAAACTACCAGAATGAAAATAAAGACCCTTAAAAACTCTACACCATAAAGATGAGGGATTTTGGAAAGCCTCCAGGCTTGCTTTCCTAATAGGGCTTTGTTAAAAGTTAGAAGATCTCAATAAGTTTGAAAACCAAGCCCCCTTCGAGCTTTTCCATCCTTCAAGCTTCGCATTTACGTTCTTTGAGGAGATCCCATGCCCTCAATGAATGCCTGAAATGTGACTTACTCCGCTTTCTAGGGTTCGTTCGTTCAAGAAAAATATTGCATCATCTGCAAAAAATAGATGGGAAAGAGTGCCAAGGAAGTTTGATGAAGCTTGCGGGATAGAGTGGGAGCTGATGTCGATGGAGACAACCAAGCATCTCTTTTCCTAACTTTAAGATTACCGATCGACTTGGCCTTGTCGTTAAGTCTTTACCTTTGGGATAAGAGTGATGTGAGTTCTATTAAAACCAGGGGGCAAGGCTTCAAAAGTGAAAGTTTTCCTTCGTCTTGAGAGGCTGGGTTCGATTGTGAGAAGAAGAGGGCTGTGATCTGATCCCAAAGCTGGAAAAGTGAAGGTTTCGGCTTCCGGGTACATTAATCTCCAATCCATTGTGCATAGTGTCTTGTCAAGTCTTTCCTTAACCACTTCGTTGCCATCTATGTTGTTCACCCATGTATACGTACAACCCTTGCTTTGTACATCCATAAGCATACAGTCGTTTAAAAATTCTCTAAAAGAACGTAACCTATACGATTCTGCTATCTTTTTGCCTACCTTTTCCCAATGATATATTATCTCATTATAATCACCGATACACACCCAAGGTAATGTATTTGAGGTTCTGAGTTGTCTTAAGTCTGCCCATAGTTGCTGTCTTTGTTGATATATTGTTGGCGCATGAAGACAGGTAAGTCTCATTGTAATATCCCTCTGATTATCAGTGCACATCATGTCGATGAAGTTTATAGTGTAATGTTCCAATATTAAAGACACCTGATCAGTCCAATAAACCACCATTCCTCCAGCCAAACCCAAAGGACTCACCACAAAATAGCTAGAAAACTTCAGATTCCTCCTAAGATTCTGGATCACCATGTCTTGATTTTTCGTTTCCATAAAAAAAACAACATCGGGCTTTTCATAGGCCACTAGGGCCTTTAAAGCTTGAATTGTTAGGGAGTTGCCTAGCCCCTGACAATTCCAATTGATAATCCTCATTTGTCTCATCAAGTTGTTCATTGACATAAGAGCATGTCCCATAAGAATTATATTGCGTGGCTTTCTGGGGGGGACTCGCCTTGGTAATCATTCGTGGACTTTTTAGCTTCTTGCTGTTTGATGATCCCTCGGGTGAATTATTAATGAAAGCTAATTGATTCGTCACTTGTACTTTCAGTGTAGGTTCTGCCATTGAAGAATGTTGCAGGGTAGGTTTGGGAGTGCGATGAAGGTGTTGTGCTGTGCTAGTCTCCATAGCTGTTGGTTGATATGTGGTGCTCTGAGGTGCTACAGGAAGTAAGAGAGGTGACTGCTGTGGAGTTTCTGGTATGATTTCTTCAACTTCGTCTTGATTTGGTTTCTACTCATAAAACGTTGTCCAGAATGGGCTATGTTCTCTAATCTCTGCCCTCAGCCACTGACCATAGGATAGTTTGTCTTTTCCCTCCATTTTAGCGTCGTCAAATGGAATATTTTGATAGTATGTTGCATAATGGCCCAAGATGCTGCATGAATAACAATAGTGAGATAGACGCTCATATCTAAAGTCAATCCAGATGTTCTTTCCCTCCAATCTGATTAGTTTGCCAGATTTCAGCGGTTCTTTTAGATTAAGTTCCACTCGTGCCCTCCCTGATTTAAAAGTTGAACCTTCTTTGTTCTCAATTTTCATCTCTTGTACCTTGCCAAGATGTCTAATAGCTTTAGTGATCATACTCTCAGTGCATCTTTCCAGAGGAAGCCCGAGAACTTACACCCAGAACGCACGGGTCGTGAAGTCATATCAATGGAGAGGCGTATTTGGCACCAAAGGTTTCACAATCACCAGATTGTTTCCAAACAACCAATGGCCATTATCTAATATTCTTTGCCTTTCCCCTTATGAATTGAACTTAAATACATAAAGACCCTCTTCGCGTTGAGAAATTTGTACATGATCATTGCGCCGGACATGCTTTAAAGTATTATGAAAAGCTTGAAAATTGATAGATGGGTTGGACAGAATTTTACCCACTAAGATTGATTTGCATTCTTGTAGCTTCTCCGATGGTACTTCTTCATCCCAAACTTCCACTTCTTGTTCAGACCAGAGCCGTCCAAGTCTGTTGCATAGCGCGGCAAGGCAAGCATCTTCCTGTTGTTGAGTTTGTTCCATAATTAAAAACTACCGATAGATAGCAGTTGATTCCACATGTAAAGCTTCGAAGAGGGAGGCGCCGAAGAGAGCTTAGTCACTGGGGCCACCCAAAAAACACTCGGGGGAGAAAGTTGGAGCTCAATAAGTATAATTCGTGAATTGAAGGGGAAAATCACCCTGGTCGTCAATGCAAAAGGAGATGGGCGACAAAAGTAACAAGCGAGAAGGGATTGCGGACGGAAGAGAGTGTGGCACCCAATCCAATAGGGTCACCATAGTGTGCCTTCCACTTTGTTACCCTGACTTGAAGGTCTATAAGTCTTGAGAGTTTGTTATTTACTTTTAACGATCTCGGCGCAACTTAAGAGGTATAGCGGAAGTGATTTCACATCTCCCAAACTCAAAAATTAGAAATGATGCACACTTACTAGACAATTTCACAAGATAAGCCAAGCACTTTTATTTATATAACTTGATGGACAACATGAGTTGGTACAACAAAAGGCCAAGGCTTTTCTAAAACTCGGCTATAACCAAAAGTGACCAACTCCACAACAACCGTAAACTTCAGTCCATCAGATAGTGCTGGCAGTCCAAAAAAGCTCCATCAACTACCCATCACCCGAGGTCGATCACACCCAACCGGGCCCATCGGTTGGCGGCGGCGGCAGCATCCCCAACATAATCCTGTCATGGCGAACGTGTACGGACAGGAACTCTTGCACCACAGGGCCTCCAAGTAGGCCCACATCGTACATGGCTAGGACTCAGACGTGGACGAACACCAGCCCCCGCACACCAACACAAATGTGCTCTGAACACGAGCACTTGACATCGACCGGTACACCATAAAAGGTGCCACGAGAGATAGGTAGCAAAGGCATCTCAATCTGAAATGTTAGTCCCCAAATGAGGTGAGTACAACCACTCAGTAGCAAAAGATTCAACAAGCTATGTCGAGCATAACAATCAGCATCTAATTTCATACAAGATAGACAAGGCAGGAAGTCAAGGGATAAATGGATATCAATATCATGGAATTCTTCAATATTGAAACAATTGCAATTATATAAGAATCATATGCCACATAATCAGATTACATATACTTTATTTAGCCTTCAAAAGATTTCATTCCCCAGAGGACCAATGTTTGCGTCCCTCCGGGCATTCACATCCACCCTGGCATCGCGAAAGCCTCCGGCATTCAGCCACTAAGGCCACCGGGCATCTGGAGCATATCACGCCTCCAGGCATCTCGTACCCCACCTAGCATCACGAGGAAAACCTCCGAAGCTCACCATGAGGATGGTTGCTCGGCCATTCGGGTTTACGTACCGACAAGCATACAACCGGGCATCCCGAAGCTCCAGGGGCATATCTCCAGCATTCAGCCTCTTAGGGCCACTGGGCATCCACAAGGCATCAACTCTCCCGATCCTTTGGACCTCCCGACTCCCGGGGCATCACTAACCCGAGGTTTCAATGGATAACAAATCGCATTTTAATTCACAAATGCATCATCATATGTCAAACAAGATATCTCATGAACCTTTTATCAAACAAATCGCATTTTCAATTCACAAATGCATCATCATATGTCAAACAAGATATCTCATGAACCTTTTATCAATCACAATATCCCACCATCAGCATCATCAAGTCACATAGCAATTCGAAACTACACTTCTTATAGGACAATTTTTGTGGAAATTTCGAAGCAACAGTTTAATTTCTACAATTGCGCAGTTCTGGTAACAATTCCGAATCAATTACTAAAGGGCTCAGAAAGTTATGAAATTTTGACACGTTATCAATGAGACCTAGAGGAACAAATCTCAAGAATAACACAAAGTCAGATTCCTTGCGTACCGAGGAAAAATATCTCGATTTTTCCTAACTATCATTCTGTAAAATTTCCAGATTTCGTGTTTTTATAGGAAAAATAATTTTGATGGTCATTACTTGTTATTTTATTCTGAATTTTTGATATGTTGTTCATTAAGATGTACCCTAAAACTTTCATCAAGAAGTCGAAGTCGAATTGTGGCTCGATAATTACAGAAAAATTAAAAAGTCGCCAAGGGTCACACTGTTTTTCACAAAACAGTCCACTAATCTAGCAAGAACTCTTCCTATGCCTTAAATTTCGACCTCCAACAATGATATTAAATGTATATATATACATTACACTCATCACAGCATGATTATCTCCGAAATTCTCCATAGTCAGATTTCTAAATTTTTTTGTTCCATTTGCTAATTCGAAATCAACCACACACTTCATCCTCACCTAGTTTTCTCGATCTAACACCCTCCTACACATCCAAATTTCCACATGCAGCTCTAGCATTTCATCTTCCTCACATTTTCCAATTATTTTCTAGGAAAAACAACATGCAACAACATAGATGGAAGAACATTTGCTTGCCTTAAACTCTCTCACTCAAAGGGTGTCCGAAAATGGAGGTCCGGGGGTCACAGCTTGGCTGGTTGGCGACGGGGACCGGTGGCATCGACTGTGGCTGCTCGGACACGGCAAGAGGCGGCCCTTCCTTCCTTTCCCTCGCTGCCCGCACCCACGCACGACCCTCCTTCTCTCCTTGCTTGGTTTTGCTCTCAAGTTCTCTCTCGGTCTCTCCCTCCTCTCTCCGTGCGAAACCCCCTTCCCCCTTTCTTTGTCCTTTAATTAATTAATTTCCTCCATTTTGCATGAAAGAAAATGATTAAGTGGATGTAGGATGGACAAATGTTTAATGGCTAGGGACAAGTGTAATTATGGAGGAAGACAAGTGTGAGAGGGCATGCAATTTCCCTCCCCCTCCCCTTGCTTCGTGCGACGCCCATGGGGTGTCCTTGGGCCTACTTGGCCACAAATTTTTGGGCCCAAGAGTCCATAAAATAAGGCCTTAATCCCTTTATATATATATATATATATATATATATATATATATAACTTAGCATTTCATTTTTATCAAATTTACTTAAATAACATGTTGACACCTAATTTGAGCAAATCTAGGAAAATAAAGAAAATAAAAATTGCATTGGAACAAATAAAAGAAAAAAAAAAAAAAAAAATGGGGAAATTGATTTGATTGATTATGCATGGAAAATTGGAATTCTGATGGATATTCAAATTTTGTTAAATGCAAAGCAATTTAAAAATCATGTGAATAAGGGGCAAGAATTTTCACAAAACGGAATAAATCGGAACAAAATCGAGCTATTTGCGAAATCATGCCCTGATTTGCAGCTTTGATTTAATGTGACAGAAGATGGAAACTCGAAAAATGCCATACAAAGTGGCCGTTCGGAATTAATATAAAAGAGAGCTTCATTTTTCATAACTAGGGGGGATTTTCGAAAAAATGGAGAGCGAATCCGTTGAGCAGAAAAAAAAAAAAAATCCGTGCGTGAGAGAGTTCTAAAAAAATTACAAAAGAAAGGAAGGGAAAATTCTTTTCTTTTTTTTTTGGGGTGAAAAGCTTCATCTGCTGAAAGGGGATAGCAGCGAGAGAGAGCTCGTGTGAGGGGTCGTGTTGCAGCGGGAAAAAGAAAAAAAAAAGAAAGAAAGAAAAAGAAAAAGGAAAGAAGATGAAGAACTGTTCATCTTCCTCGTGAGGATCCTGCTGGTGATTGCTGCTGCCGACCGTGCCGGCCACCACATCTCCGCGTCGCGCCTCCCTCTCTGCCTTGCCTTCGCTACATCGGCGTTGACGTTTGCAGCTGCGTCCCCGGTTGCAGCCTTTTTGCCCGGAGCCCAACATCGCTACCGTGCCTGCATCAGCCACGCCTTTGGCCGCTCGCCACCGCGCGTCCGTTCTTTGCCAACCCAGCTAGAGCCGCGCCACCGTGACACCAGTCGCCTCTGCGACCTGAGCGCCCCAGCTCCACCTCTGCTGTCATCAATCTGCAGCACCGGAGACCACACCGCCCCTGCTCGCCTTCGCCCAATGCTTAGCCGCCGCCGCGCTGCTATCCCTGCCGCGACTCGACGCCACCAGAGCCCACACTGCCGCTGCTCGCCTTTGCCTAGCGCTCGACAGCTAGCCTCGCGCCCACATCGCCGCTACAAACCTCACCCACTTTTGCAACAGCGCCCGTCGCCTGCGACCTTCCTCTGCTCTGACGCCGTAGCCTCCCCCGCGACGCCCCTCGCCGTCGCGCTGCTTCGCCAGAGTCCCTCACCGGTAGCTACCCTTGCTGCTCTTGCCAGAGTCCATTGCTGGCGAATCCCCTTATCGGAGCAACCATCATTTTTGCTTGGAAAAAATAAAAAGAAAAAACGAAAACACATTAGGTAGTTTTTTTCTTTTTAGTTTATTTTATTTTATTTTACTTTATCTTGTTTTTTTAGTATAATTGGAAATTCCAACATATCACCCGATTCGCAATCGCGCCTCGGTTTTTTATTTCATCTATAAGGCTTTAGATGAAGTAATTAATCAAGCAGAGATAAAATTGATATTTTGATCTTTAAAGCTTAAGATCAATTTATCGATTTTATTAGCGGAATATTACCCTATGATCTGAATGATGTGTGATATTTTCGATGATTTTAGATGATCTGTTTTATCTTAATTGTTTTAATTATCTTGAAATATGTTTGTGTTAGAATATTGCGTGCTTTAGGGTCATTTGCATATTTAGATTTTTGTTTCATTAGCTTAAATTACATGTTTAATTATTTGACTGCATATTTAATTATTTGACTGCAATGACATGTTTAATTATTTGTTAGATTTTTGTTTCATTAGCTTAAAATACATGTTTAATTATTTGACTGCATATTTAATTTTTTGACTGCAATGACATGTTTAATTATTTGACTACATATTTAATTATTTGATTGCAATGACATGTTTAATTATTTGACTTCGTTTAATTATTTGACTGCATATTGTTAGATTTTTGTTTCATTAGCTTAAAATACATGTTTAATTATTTGACTTTTTTTGAAATTAATAAAACAAAAACACAACAAAAAAAAATCATGCATATGTCATGTAGATTTAGGGCATATTTTGTACATCATAGCATATTAGGGTAAAATTGCACTTAGTTTAATTCTAGATAATAGTTTTCTTAATTTATTATAATTTTAGATATTAGATAAATTGCATTTTATGATTATTTGGGTTAAGATAATATTTTAGTTTAAATTAGGATTTGGCTTAACCTAATTCCTAATGCTAATTAAATATAATCTTAATCTAGTTAAATAATTTTCACATTTTTCCTAATTCCGAATTTTCATGAAAAAATACAAAAAATGACTTAGGATTGTTAGGGAAATCCCTTATGATGTTTTGAAGATGACAAAATAAATCAAAGGCTACTAACATGTTTGATGGTTGAGTAATAGACCATGCAGATGTTAGAACATGTAGAGGATATTATCAAAGTCAGAAGACGACCAGAAGACTGAACGTAACACATGTCCAAAATATATTCTGAAGATTTCCAGACTTCTGTGTCAAAGTCTAAAGACTGCCAGACTCAAGACTCAAAGTCTAAAGACTGCAGACTTTAGTGTCAAAGTCTGTTCTACATCAGAAGTCTGCTCACTCTGACAAATTCCAGACTGAACGTGAATGCTGAACCAGAAGACAGACTCTATACTGAAGTTGAACTGGGTACAGACCTTAAAGCTAAATCTGTTCAGAAGCAGATATGTTCAGACCCAGATTGTAAAGTCTAGAGACTCAGATTGTAAAGTCTACAGACTCATATTGTAAAGTCTACAGACTCAGACTTTACATCCAGATTCAATGAATCGTAACTCAAGCCCAATCATACAACGGCTAGTGATCTGGTTTGGATTCCACATCAAGATTGATTTGATTGATTCAATCTAATTGATTGACGATTGGATCTTGAAGACAAGAACTTTCTACACGAAGAAGCTTTACTTATGGAAACCAAGATTTCGTTTGTATGGGCGATCGGAATCAATTTGGGATTTTATCTTTGTCACTCAACCAAATCTTCTAGGCTACCAAATCTTCTAGATACAGGCTGTCCAATGGGTATATTGGAAGACCAAAGTTTGGAAGTGGAGGAGTATTTAAGGAGATCATGGACCGATGAGCAAGTAAGAGACTAGATTTATAATTCCAAAGTCTGAGCGACTTTTGATCATATACTTGTCTCTTGAGAGCTTATTTGTAATCGGTACCAAAAGAGTGACTTAGTGAGATAGTGTGATCTACTACTAAGTGTTTGCACTCGAAGTTGTAATCTCTTGTTGATTGCATAGTGGAATCCAGCCAAGAAGGTTGTTAGCGTGGGAGAGTGGACGTAGGCTTGGATTAAGCCGAACCACTATAAATCTTGTGTTCTTATTCTCTTCCCTAACTCCTTTATTTTGTTCATACTAGCACTCTCAAGGATAAATTAATTTTAATCCTTTAGTGGAGGAGTATTTAAGGAGATCATGGACCGATGAGCAAGTAAGAGACGGAGCGTAGAATTTATAATTCCAAAGTCTGAGCGACTTTTGATCATATACTTGTCTCTTGAGAGCTTAAACGTTTGTAATCGTGAGAGAAATACCAAAAGAGTGACTTAGTGAGATAGTGTGATCTACTACTAAGTGTTTGCACTCGAAGTTGTAATCTCTTGTTGATTGCATAGTGGAATCCAGCCAAGAAGGCTGTTAGCGTGGGAGAGTGGACGTAGGCTTGGATTAAGCCGAACCACTATAAATCTTGTGTTCTTATTCTCTTCCCTAACTCCTTTATTTTGTTCATACTAGCACTCTCAAGGATAAATTAATTTTAATCCTTTAGGATGAATTGGATTTTTTTTTATAGAAAAAATGTCATTGCATGTTATTTAGAATTAGATTCATAAAATGCATGCCATTTAGTGATCATTGGTAGGTTCATTTAATTAGAAATTGCATGTCATTAGAATTAGGTCATTTAGTTAATATTGCATTGCATATTGCATGATTTTCATTAATTAAGTGAAAACAAAAGAAATTGCGTGTTAATTAAAAATCATATTTAGGGTTAATGTTGTGAATTTTTAATCTAACTATGTAGATGCTTTCGTTGCTACATGGTAAGTCCCCGCAATTTTTTTTTTTTATTTTCATTGCTTTCTTGGGTGTTAAATTGGTGGTTCGTGCACCCGCATGATCACCTCACATGTTAGGAAATAGATTTAAAATCAATTCAAACTGCTTGCAAAAATATTTTTGAAAATTAAAAAAGAAGTGATACCAAAAGGGCATTAGAGAAATCTAGTGTAACCAAGTCCCCGTACCCTTAGTCTCTAGTTCGTAGGAGTAAAGTGAAACTCCCGTTACTTTACTTGGGTTTCTAATCGACCAACAAAAAAAATAAATTAGTGGCGACTCCTAGTTTATAATCTTTTGCATGTTAAGGACTTTAACCTTTAAGTTGCGAATTTGTATAGGCTTGGGAGAGCTTGAGCTAAGTTTAAAGACTTAGTAATCCATTAACCTAATTTTAGGTGGTGCACCCCGAAAAATTGGTTGCAACATAACAAAAATTTAAATTGTTTTATATACAAGTATATATACAAGTATATATATATACTCCAAATTCTTGCGGCCCGTTCAATATCCTCAAGTTCTAATTCTTTAATTTTTAGCGCATTTAATTCTTATGCAAGATCAAATCCCATCCTTTTGATTCAAAAGATAAAGTTGAAATACTATTTCAAATGAATAAATACAAATTAATGCCTGTAAAATAAAAACGAAGTCATAGTTCGGTGACTGTCACCTATCTGAGGGTTGTCTAAAATTTTGGATGCCACAAGAGAGGGAGGCGGCTACTTCAAGGTGAGATGGAGGTCTTAGCTTGGTACAGACCAGACTAAGTTTGGAATGAAATTCTGGGTAATGAGATGAAGGGAAGGAGACAGAGGGGATTAGGAAGGGAAACGAGGGTTTAGATGAAAACAAAAACTACCCAAAGGCAAATAAGACCTCTACATTTTGAGAGAGAGAGCTCTACATTTCGAGAGAGGATTAGACTCTTTTTGTGGTTTCTAAGGTTGATCAACCTCAATGCATGTCCATTTGACTTTGTAAGTGAATTGATGATTAATTGCTTTTAATTTGCATGACTCTTCAGCGGATAGCTTTGGAATGGGGGTTAGAGGTTAATTAGGTGTTAAGTGACCTAACCCACGTTTTGAGGATTTTGTAAATAGGGTTAGTAATCAATCTGACATTAATTAATTAATCCCTTGTTTGATTACAAGGTGGATGGTAATCGAATTGCATGTCATTATTCAAATCCCGAACTAAACTCAATTCTTCTAGTAATTAGTTGATTGGATGAACTTGCTAATGTATAGATTGAGTATTTGTATGGATGATTGATGATGAAGGTTGGTGGCTGAGAGCTTGGAGTGGTGGTCCTTGGTGACAATTATGCTTAGGTTCATTAGCTTACCTTAGTATTAATTAGGCTCACTAAGGTAAAATTGACAAAAATTGCATACAAAAATATTTTTAAATAAAGGAAAAAGTATTTTCAATAATTTGGCGAAACCCATCCTTGAATTCATGAATCTCAAGTTTGCCTAAATAAGGCAAACTCTAGTGTCTTAGTTGAATGTTTAATTGACTCATAATTGATTAGTGGTGGCTCATAAGTAAATTGAATTGTATGTTTGAAAATTGTGAATCTAGATTGCGGTTGGATGGGCTTGGGAGAACCTATGATAAGCATGAACGTTGTCTCATGAGGGGAACCATTGTTCCTGGTTAGCAATCCGTAAGCTTACTCTATGTGATTCACCTCAAGGAAGATTGCAACATAATCAAATAATTTTGAAAACTATTTTCAAAACAGTCAAAAGCAGATAAATGGTAGTTAGTTCTTTTGGTTCCAAACCCTTATTAACATCCTGAAACGCTGAATTAAGTAGAAATTAACTCAGTATGTAGGGCAAATGCGAAGGTGGGCCCTAAATAATCTCCGATGCATGTGATTCCCGTTAACCCTGTCACATTCGCGTGCGTCCAATGCATGTGATTCCCGTTAACCCTGTCACATTCGCGTGCGTCCAAGTATGGCCCATTACTATGCTTGGTTTCCCACTTCCTTTCAATGAGACCGTACCGACAGGAACCACTGCCTTAGCCTGCAAGTTGCCCTGGACAAATAACTGCCACCAAAAATACATAAATAAATAAGTAAATAAGTAAAAGATGCCAAAAGAATATGGCAATATCTTCAACTTCCTCGTTCACACACGTTGCCCACATCGAAAGCCGCCAA
This sequence comes from Eucalyptus grandis, assembly GCF_016545825.1. Taxonomy (NCBI): domain Eukaryota; kingdom Viridiplantae; phylum Streptophyta; class Magnoliopsida; order Myrtales; family Myrtaceae; genus Eucalyptus; species Eucalyptus grandis. The sequence continues at coordinate 14,925,525 of NC_052621.1, forward strand.
TTTTCCCCACAATGTTATTTTTCCGACCGTGGAAAATCCCTGTCGGGAATGCGTCTTCTCTCCGTACATACGTGATCTCCTCTAAGTTAATAACTTAAGCTTTTTGTTCAAGATTATCCTGTGGTTGCAGCCTGCGTTTGTTTAGATTTTACATGTCGTTTCTAATCTAGCTAACACACAAGAAAAGCACTTGCTTACATGCGGGATCTCCCTAATTATTAAGAAAGATTATACTAGGAGTAACACGTACATCCCTACTTGCAAATTATAATGATGACAACTTACGTATTTTCCTCCAGCTTTTCTAGTCGTGATTCAGAAGGAGAGAATGAAGTAGCCGAGAACCTTCCTCTTGGGATAATTCCACGCAATGATCTTCCCACTTTCGAATTGTTCTCAGAGTAAATAACAGCCCAAGTGCCATAACTTGGCACGGGAGGACACTTAAGTGCCATAACTTCAAAATGGTACACTTGAGTGCCAGTTTCGAAGTTAAATGGAACACTTAAGTGCCATTCCGGCGAAAATCCGGCCAAATGGCTGACGTGGCAATTTTCCGGCGAGTTTGATCCAAAACGGCGTCGTTTTGCACACCGATGTGGTGAGAAAATGCGAAAAACGACGCCGTTTCGTGTCCGACGTGTAAATAATAATATAAAAATTAATTAAATTAGATTTAAACTTAATTTTATTTAAAATATTCTAAAAATTAAAAAAATTAAGAAAAAAATTTTCAAAAAAAAAAAAAAAGGGGAGGTCGAAGGGGGCGGTTGAGGGCCGAGCCCTCGCCGCCGCCACCGCCGCCTCCCCCACCGTTACGGAAGGGCCGGCGACGGAGGGGGAGGGTTGGCCGGGTCGCCGCCCCGGCCGTTGGCGGCGAGGGCCGCGACCCTCGCCCCAGATTTAGGCGAGGGCTTGTGGGCCCTCGCCACCGGCCGGCCGGCCTCGCCGCCCCTAGCCGGGCTCGCGACCCGCCGACCCTCCCACTTTGTCGCCAGCCCTTCCCGGCGGCAGCAGGGAGGCAATGAGGGCCCGCGACCCTCGCCGCGTGCGAGCCCTCCCCCAGATCCGGGGCAAGGGTTGCAGCTCGCGCCCGGATCTAGGGCGAGGGTCGCAGCCCTCGCCTAGATTCGGCGAGGGCTCGTGGGCCTCGCCACCTCCCCGCCGCCGGCCGGGGTCGCCGAGCCCCGGCTAGGGGCCGGCGAGGCTGCCGATCGGCGGCGAGGGCCCGCAAGCCCTCACCCGGATCTAGGGCGAGGGTCGCGGCCCTTACCGCCAATCGGCCGGGGCCGCGACCCCGACCAACCCTCCCCCTCCGTCGCCGGCCCTTCTCGGTGATGGCGGGAGGCGGCGGTGGCGAGGGCTTAGCCCTCGGCCGCCCCCTTCGACCTCCCACTTTTTTTTTATTATAAATTTTCTAGTATATTTTAAATAAAATTAAGTTTAAATCTAATTTAATTAATTTTTATATTATTATTTACACGTCAGACACGAAACGGCGTCGTTTTTGCATTTTCTCGCCTTGTCAGCATGCAAAACGACGCCGTTTTGGACCAAACTCGCCGGAAAATTGCCACGTAAGTCATTTGGCTAGATTTTTGTTGGAGTTGCACTTAAGTGTTCCATTTAACTTCGAAACTGGCACTCAAGTGTACCATTTTGAAGTTATGGCACTTAAGTGTTCTTCCGTGCCAAGTTATGGCACTCCAGGTGTCCCAAACTCATTGTTCTCATTCTGTGTTCCCAACCACCTTGTGTGTCTTTCAGCTATATCGATGTGAAACTAACATCGATGATTGATTATATGTATTCATGAGCTCATGTGAGTCACGTTGTTGGGAGTTTCATGATCGCTTTTCGATCTTATTGAAACACATACTCATGTGAAAGCCATTGACTTTAAGGGCAAATTTGGGAGTAGATACCGGAAAGACTAAGTTGGATAATGTGTGTGGATTTTCTTTTTCGGATGACATCTAGAACTTTATTACAAATAAACATTACATGGTTCCTTAACAGGTAGTGGATACATACCTTTAGTGAAAGTTATCTAAAAAGTTCTAAATTTATTACACTTTTATGAATTTAGTTATAAACCTTTTAATTGTGTTAATTGAATCCTAAACCTTCTAACATCTTGCCAATTGAGTCCATCCAATTAATTTTAATATTAAATAGTTAATGTGGATGCAGGTTGTCTTATGTGGCATGACTGACATTGATGTAGACAATTTATAATAATTTTTCATATTTTTTGAGTTTATTATTTTTCCTTTTTTTCGTTTAAAAAAAATATTGTTAAGATTGGTAGGATGTTACCGATTGAGGCTTAGTGACTGCCGTTGACTATTAGGCAAGGGCTCTCAAGAAAATGCTAGCTATGGGCAAGGATTATGGCCCCTTTTGACCATTGGGCAAGGGTCGTGGCCCTTGTTGTCACCCAGTGACCAGGGAGGGCTTGCGGCACTTTTTGGCAAAGTGTGAGGGCAACAAGCCGCCACTGGTCATTATGCGAGGGCCATGGCCCTTGCTTGTGGTCGGTAAGGGATTACAAGCAATCGCCTAGTGGCTGGCGGGGTTGTTAAGCCTTGATTGATGGTCGATAGCCCCCACAAGCCTTAACAATAAATAAAAAAAGTAAAGAAGGAAAAAGAAATTAAAGAAACGAACAAATAAATAAAAATTCAAAAATTTAAAATGTTACTAAAAGTTGTCACATCAACACCGGTCGTGCCATGTAAAATAGTTAGCGTCCACGAAAACAATTTTTAGAAAAAAATGGTCAGATGAACTTAATTTACACAATAAAAAATGTTTATGATTAAATTGACACAAGTCTAAGAGTTTACAATTTTTATGACAATTTTCCCCGCATCTTGATCTCAACGGTGCATTATTGAAAGGAACAATTATATCAGCGGGTCGATGATTTAGCACATAACAATTGCTAGAAATATCGAGATCGGTCTTAAAAGTAATGTCGTAGCGCGTGAGCATTTAAAAATTGGATATTTAGGCCTTGTTTGGTAATAATCCCTGGATTAACTGATTCTATTTTTTTTTTATTCTTAGGAACAAAAAATAGAATATAAATTTGTTTCATAAAATATTTTTTCTTGGGAATAGATTCAGAATAGAATTAAGAAATAAAAAAAATTACTTCTTGTTCCTGGGAAAAATTCCTAGAATCAAGTCTAAGTTTTTATTCTTTTCTTCTCTTTCCCATTCTTCCCTTCCCTTTTCTTTTTCTTCCTTCTTTTGGCCAATCATCGGAGACTTTGCCGGAGTGTTGCCAGCCATCGGCAAAGCCGAGCCATGATGGGGCTCGTCAGTTGAGCTTGGCCTAGCTAGATCTAGGCGAGGTCAAGCTCACCCAGCTACTAGCTGGCGTGAGGCTGGGCCTCACCAAGCTAGGGTGAGGCCAACCTTGTGCTGTCTAGGCGAGGCCAAGGCTTGCCGTGTTCAGGCGAGGCCAAGCCTTCGACGAAGCTTGCCGAATCTTGCTCTAGCTTGATGAGCCACAAAGAATGAGGAGGAAGTGAGTAAAAGGAAAAATAAAAAGAAAAATAATAAAAAATTAAAAGAAACAAAAACAAAATTTAAGAATCCTACCAAATGAATTTCTATTCTAGAAATGTAAATTTTGTACAGTTACCAAAAGCATTTTTTTGCTTATAAATTATTCCCAGAAAGAATCAGAAAAAAATCATTTATAATTAAAAATTGTTTTAAAAAATAGAATGGTTACCAAACGCGTTCTTAAATTGCCACATTTATATTTTAGTGCACCAATTCTATAAATCGGTCTACTTGTACATAGCAGTCGTGTTTAGCACGCTATTCTTATAAAAACCGGGGCAAGTAAGTAATTACCATGAATTCTAAATCAAATTTAGTACAAGGACCAGGGCAGCATCAAAATTCCGCGCCTGACTATGAAGAACATATAGCCAATCCCCATCTTCCAAACAAGATATGACGGTGCCTACAAAGCTTCAAAGTCAATGTCCGCAGTGGGTTGTCCCTTCAAGCTTCGAATCGACCGTACGAATTCAAAGGGCCATCTGCCGACCATAAAGATAAGGCAAGAACACCCGTAAAAAAAAAAAAAAAAAAAAGCAGAACAGTGGCTCTCCCTTCAAAGACGATACATTTTCTAGTTAAAAAGAAGGTTGCTTCCAATGCACAGACCGAAAATGACCGACGCATACTAATTAGACTGTAATTTGGTGTTTATGCAAGTGAGCCTATATTTTAGTGTTCAAATAACAGTCTGTCACAATCCTTTAGTATATTAATTTTGTAATTCAGATAAGGTTTATCTAACACTATTCAGTCCCGATACCATAAACTGGGGACACAGCAGCAGAATGAGGTGTCCCTAAACAAGTCTTGTCTTATTACGCGCAAGCCCACTTCATGTGGGAACTCATAGATTTGTAGAAAACTCATCGCTAATCTCATGGCTAGCGGGTGGCTCAAACGAGAGATTATTTACACTTTGTAGCATGAAGAATCGAACACATGTTGTATACTTATTCTGCTTATTAGTACATCCACGATGGAATGCAATTAAGACGCACTATTTCTTCTTAATATGTTATGATGGAAAAACACCATTTGAAAGGGTACGAGGGAGTCATAAAAAAAACTTCTAAAGATAACTATTGGAATTGTTGGCAGAAAGTACATTCAAAAAGATATTGCTCTCTATTTCTCTCCCATTTCCATCCAACAAAAAAAAAAGACGTTCCATTACTCCTTTACGAAAACAATTAGCATTTATGCTATGGAAATTACATGTTTTTCTCGTGACTGCATCTAGACCATCGTGAACTTATATTATTCGTTGATCACTCATAATTCAATGTTTGTTCCGGGATAAATTGTTTATTGCGAATTTGAAAGAAGTTATATTATTTGTTGATCACCCGTAATTCAATGTTTGTTCTGGGTAAATTGTTTATTGCAAATCTGAAAGAGGTTAGTCGTCTTACGTCGACTTTCTTCCTATGTTGGTATCAGAGCCCGGTTGTGATTTTTGTCTTGTTTTTCCATTGAATTTTCTCGTTTATCATTTGATATTGGGATCAAGAGAATGAACTTTACATTGTCTAGATGTTTATTGCTCGGAATTACAACCTGAATCATTGAAAACGAACCAAAGTGAAGAACGGGTTAGGAGGTCTCATGTACCCGTATAGTTTTGACTATTTTTTGAAATATTTTTTTGGCCAAGATCAATTTTTAAATATATAGGGTAAAAGTACTTGTCGAGACGACTTGAATGGCGGGTCAAATGTTGCCGAAGGATGTCGGACACGCCTACACACGTGGCTAGAAACCGCAGCGTGTGGGCGCCATGCGCTAGACACACTAGGCATGCCAAGTGCGTGAGTGCCACACGTGCATCGTCGAACCAACGCGTGCTAACATCATCCATGACATCATCCAACGGTCAGTAACTACCAGATGACGTCATCGATGACATCACCAGAGACGACAGTTGGCTGGCCGGCGATCAACCGGCGACTCGACTGGAGACCTTACCCAACTCAACTAGTGACCCGACTCATTGACTAGTCAATCGATTCGACTAATGAACCGATCTGGCGATCCCATCGATCAGATCGGTCAGACTGGTTAGGAGTCTCAATGGCTCGTTGGCGCGTGTGCCACACGCACTGCACACTTAGGCAGTGCATGTGGGCGCATGGGTGGTCCGATTGGCGCGTGGTCGGTGGCGTTTGATTCGTATGAATATTCTATACACTGTGGTATAGTTATTTTACATGTTTGAGTTTTTTTAAATGTATAAAAATGTGTATGAAACCCTAAGTACATGTATTTTTTAGGTATAAATGTATGGTTTATTCCTTTTTTTTTGTCTATATTTTCTTATGGTCTTGGAAATACAGAAGCTAGCCTACATGAAAATGATATCATATATGTTGTGTAGAGCTTGGTTTGATGATAGCATGTATATAGTTTATTAATACTCTTGCAATTTTCTAGTTCCAAGAAAATTTGAATAATGGTTGGAAATCCTTAATTTTTTCATTACATGTCGAATTACAGTTTTGATTATAGTTGCTACATGATTGTTTTTTGTACAGTGGTTAACATCATGCCGTGCCTTTTGTGTTAATAAAAAAAATGTAGAAATTACATGAGGTCATGTAATTATTATTTTTTAGTGGGAGTTTGTAGGTTGGTAAAATTTGAAGGAGTTCTCATCTAGAACTTAAAATTTGTGCAAATTAGACTAATTAATGATAATATAACATTTATACATAGAAGCTAATTGGGAATATAGTGAGGTTTTGTTTTTGTGTCATTTGTTGAATTATCATTAATTTAGTTTGTCTTTGCTGTAAATTAATGTGTGTTACTTTGAAAAATGTGTTTTTATTGATTCTGCATTTATTATGTCAATTCGTTATAGCAATTGATTATAATTTTGGCATCCAAGGCCATTATGGCTAACCTCAATAATGGTGAAAAACTGAACAGTGACAATTATGATATTTGGCACCAAAAGGTTCAGTACATCCTTGAGAAACAAGAGGTTTTGGAAACTTTAAACTACACTATGGATGAACCCGAGTATGGAACTTCAGCTTAATATAGGAGAGATCTAGAAGCTTATTAAGCTTGGAAAAAAAAATAGTATTGCTCACATCACGTTGCTAAGTTGTATGCAAGATAATCTTATGTGTGAGTTTGAAAGTTATGATAAAGCTCAAATAATGTTGGTTGCCTTAAAAGATAAGTTTGTTAGTACATTTGCCACTAAGTTGAGGAGACTCACTACCAACCCAAATGTAACGATGATGCAACATTTTTGGGAGATGTCAAACATGATTCATGAGATGAAGTCAGTAGGTCACTTATTAATGAACAATAAGTTCAAGCTGTTATAAAGTCTTTTCTTGACAATTGGGAGCATATGAAGATCAATATGATGCATAATGAAAATATTGTCACTTTCGATTATATAGTGTGTCATTTGAAATTAGAGGATGAGCGTCTAGAGACTGTGAGATCCTCTACTCATATTTATGTTGCTGAATGGAGTTTGCGCAAAACTTCAGACTTTAAGCGCAAAAGAAATCATCAATTCAACAACAAAGGGAAGATAACTGATCAGGCACCTAAAAAGGTTAAGACCTTTCGACGCAAGAAGCGTAATGGGAAGAAGGACAAGGCCAAAATAAAGTGCTACAATTGTGGCAATATGAGTTACTTTGCTTGTGAATGCATTTAGTTGAAAGAGGTATCTTATTACTCAATTACTTTAAGTAATGTTTTTGTTTCTAGCACTGTAATACTTGTTGAATCTTATCCAATGTAGATTATAGACTCGGGAGCAACATACTATGTAGCTCGAGACTAAGAAACATTTGTGGAGTATCATTGGATACAGCTTGGAAGAAGATAGATATATATTGGGAATAACTCAAGAGTTGAAATAAATGGTATCGGCACATGTAAATTAGTTTTACGTGGTGGTCAGAACTTATTCCTATATGATGTCTTCTATACTCCAGATATTCGACAGAACTTGGTCTTCGTTGCTGTTCTTCTTAGCCTAAATTATGTATTGAATTTCTATAGTGATTGTGTTGACATTTTATTTGGATTAGTTTATTATGGTTCAGATAATGTATTGAATGGTTTTATGGTGTTAAATATTGACTATAATCGGTACAATTTTAATGTCAATAGTTGTTTTTCTTTAATCGCATCTTCTAGTAATGTTGAGATTGATGCAAGTATTTAGCATGCTAGATTATGTAACATTAGGTTATAAATATTGCAAAGGTTAGTTAGAGAAGGCCTTTTAGGGTTACTCATTAATGTTAATCTACCCGTATGTGAACATTGTCTAGCATGAAAAGCAATTAGAAAACCATTCGGTAAAGGATCTAGAGCCGAATTTCCATTACTACTCATACATTTTGACATTTGTGGTCATTTGAATGTGAGGGCTAGGCATAGAGCCTCATATTTCATGATTTTCGTAGATGATTTCATGCATTTTGGTTATATCTTTCTGATCTCCCATAAGTCAGAAGCATTAGACTATTTTAAACGATATATAGTGATGGTAGAGAATCAGTTGAACAAAATAATAGTGGTATTAAGAACCGATCGCGGATGTGAGTGTTCATCTGAGCAATTCAAGACTTTTTATGATGAAAAGGGAATTGTACAATGATTAACTATTCCCGGTACTTCACAACAAAATAGGGTTGCTGAGAAAAGTGAAAGTGCTAGTATGAACATCTAGAGGGGAGTGAATATGTGTGAGGATATTTTTTTCGCAAAGAGTAATAAAAATATTTCGCAAAGATTAATAAAAATATTTTGCTTTTGAAACTAAGTCTGAAAAACAACAGACTTTGAGTAAGTTCAGACTTTAGCAGTTAAATAGAACTACGAGCAAAATAAAGGAGTTCAAAGAAGAGAATAAGAACACATAATTTATAGTAGTTCGGCTTAGATCAAGCTTATATCCACTCTCCCACGCTAACAGCCTCTTGGCTGGATTCCACTATGAATCAAAAGAGAATATATAGTCTTGCGATCTCGACTTCATAGTGAATAGTGTCTATTGCTCTCTCACGAAGTCACATTATAAGTCTCTTTCTATTTTGAATAGAACTTTCAGCTCAGTGTAATAAATAACAAGAAAATGGGAAGTTTCAGACTTTGAAATTTCTCATTCACGCACTCTTTAGAACAACTAGATAATCCACCTTAAATACTTCTTAATGCCTTCTCGACTATTGGCACTTTTCAAAGGAATTCTTCCAATCAGCCCGTTGGACAGAATCAATCAAAGAGATCTTAAGCCGTTTGAAGATTGTGATGAAAGTTCGTCAATCCTGTTCGCTCATACAATTAGGATCTTGGTTTCTGTAAGTAGATTCTTTCCATATTTACTTGCTATCTGAAAAGATTTGATATATCAAAATTGATTCCAATAAAGATAATCAATCTCGTAGGTGAAGTTTCCATCCATAATGCCATATATAACCTGTATAAATTGAACTCTTGAAGTAAGAAAGATAATCTTGCGTTTGGATAAGTCTTTATTCTTTACTTTTGTTCAGTCTGGAATTTGTCAGAATGAGCAGATTTCTGATGTAGAATAGATGATAACTCTATAAAAATATAGTCATTTTACCTATTTTACGCAACAATTAATGCAATATCTATGAGAAAATATTTGAATTTCCTTTTGATTGTTCGAATTTTCCTTATTTATACAGAATAATGAGATGTGGAGAAGATAAGCAAAATAATGGCAAATATCAGGAATTCAAATACAAAAAGTAGTGAAAGATGGATATCAAATCAGGAAATTCTTGATTTTGTTCCTAATGTTATCTGCAAGCATTGGGAGATAGATATCTTTGATATATATCCTATAAATAGGAAAATAGAGAGAGAAGCTAGGTTTTTGTTAGATCGTTTTTCATTGTTCTGAAAGTTTTTCAAGTATTTTGAAGAGAAGACAAAAGTGGTGACAGAATCCTTGTTCTTTTATTCAAGATGCTAGGTTTGATTTATATTTTTATTTTTTCATCTATTATGTTCTAATTTTCTTTTGTTAGGGTTATGATGTAGCTTAACCATACTGATGTGAATTTCATGATTTTTATGTTTTACAATTGATTTCATTCATATGAGTTATGTATTATTGTGTTTAATACTTTTGAGTGACTAGCCACCACTTGAATAATCTGATGTGCATGTTTGAGACTGAGAAGTGATAATATGCAATTGCTCATTATAATATATAACCATGAATTAAACGTGGATAGAGATATACCGCGTTATTTGTGTAGCTTTCGGTGATAAGGTGATCCAAAAGACTCATTATAAGCTGTGAATATTCATAGTTTTTACTACACTTATATTTATTTTAATTCACACAGAGATATAGTGGATTAATAAAATGAATAGGTTTATTATACCTAGAGATATAATAGTAAATAGGTTAGGAAATTCCACTATCACATGTTTGATATTGTTCTTGTACCCACAACAATCTGAAATTCATATCTAGTGGTTATGGTAAAATCGGATGCTCTAACATATTTATCTTTTTGATTTATTGCATTTAGTCTCATAATTTAGTTTTTAATTTATTCTTAATTATATTTTGATCTGTTAGATAAATTTTAGAATTAGTCTATTTTAATATTTAATTGGTTTATTAATCATTGATATCCATGGGACGATACTTTTTCTTATCATTATATTACTTGTTCGGCACGTGCACTTGCGTTTAGAATTTTACGAACAAGTTTTTGGCCCCGTTGTCGGGATCGTTTGTTTAATACTAATTAATATTGATACCAGATAATTCTAAGTTTAATCTAGCTTTCTTTTTGTTTTATTTTTCAGGGTATACATCGGTTTATGACACGTAGCCAACGAGGGAAACTTGTTGAGCTTAATTTAGAAATTGAGTGTACATTTAAAAGGCGACTAAGCGAACAGAGAAATCGTGCTAAGAAGATGGTAGATGGTGAGAATGAAAATCCACGTAGACTGTTAAGAGATTATGCAGTGCCAACAATTCAAGGCACCACATCAAGTATCAGAAGACTTGCAATTCATGCAAACAACTTTGAGATTAAGCCGTTACTCATTCAGATGCTTCAACAATTACTACAATTTAGTAGGCTACCAAGTGATGATTCAAACACTCACATCAATGCTTTTCTTGAAATCTGTGACACCATTAAATATAATGGAGTTACAGATGATGCTATTAGATTGAGATTATTTCCATTCTCTCTTAGAGAAGAGATAAAGCTAAGAGTTGGCTTTCTTCTCTTCCTGTAGGATCAATTACTACATGGAATGATATGGCTCAGAAGATGTGTAACGACATTACTAATTTTATACAGATGGATAATTAATCATTATATGAAGCATGGGAAAAATTCAAAAAATTTCTTATGAGATGCCCACATCATGGACTACTCGTGTGGATGTAGGTACAAACTTTTTATTATGGCTTTAATACAAATCTCCGTTCTATGATTGATGTAGCTGTAGGGGAACTTTAAACAATAAAACAATAGAAGAAGTCTACAATCTATTAGAGGAGATGGGGTTCAATAGCTATCAGTGACTTACTGAGAGACTACCAATGCGAAAAATTAACGGAGTTCATGAAGTGGATGCTTTTGCTGCAATTGCTACACAATTTGAAGTGATCAACAAAAAGCTTGGTAATATGAGTGTTTCAATCATGAAAATTCAGAATTTGACATGTAATTTCTGTGGTGGAGGACATGTTAGCACAGAATGTCAGGTAGCTAATACTTTTAAATAATTTTGTGAAAATTATGACATTGTTGGAAATTTTAACAGGTCACAGAATAATCCTTACTTCAACACGTACAATCCGAGATGGCGCAATCATCCAAATTTTTCATGGAATAATCAGAATGTGACGAGATCACATGGATTCAAACAATCAGAAGAGACAAAGTCAAATTTGGAAGATATAGTCACCAAACTTGCTAATACGACTCAAGACTTCATCAAAAGCACGGATGTGAGATTTCAAAACCAAGAGGCTTCAATAAAAAATCTAGAGATGCAAGTGGGTCAGTTAGCAAGCATGATGTTAGGGAGACAACAAGGTTCTTTGCCGAGCAACACAGAGAAAAATTCAATTGAAAACATAAAGGCTATTACCCCGAAAAGTGGTAAACAAGTGGGAGAAGAAGAGATTTTCAGAGACAAGGAAGATGTGATCAATAAATAATCAAAGGAGACAAGTAAGAGTAAACTTTTTCTAGATAATCCTAAGCCATATGTGTCGCCAATTCTATTCCCTCAGCGACTCCAGCAGCATAAAATAGATAAGCAATTTTCTAAATTTCTTGATATATTTAAAAAATTGCACATTAACATTCCTTTTGCAGATGCTTTAGCACAAATGCCTAGTTATGCAAAATTTTTTAAGGAGATTTTGGCAAACAAAAGGAAACTGGAGGATTATGAAACTATGAAGTTAAACGAGGAGTGTTCAGCCATCTTACAAAACAAATTACCTCCGAAATTAAAAGATCCGGGGAGTTTTACTATTCCTTGCACTATTGGGGATTCTTACTTTGAAAAAACATTATGTGATTTAGGTGCAACTATTAATCTGATGCCTTATTCAGTTTTCAAGAAATTAGGATTAGGTGAGGTAAAAGCAACCACAGTGTCACTTCAACTAGCTGATCAATCAATTAAATATCTGAGAGATATTGTGGAAGATGTTTTGATAAAAGTTGACAAATTTATCTTTCCTGCAAATTTCATAGTTCTTGACATGGAGGAAGATTTTGAGATACCACTTATCTTAGGTCGACCTTTTCTTGCAACAAGAAGAGCTCTTATCGATGTACAGTAAGGGAAGTTGATCCTTAGAGTTCAAGATGATCTTGTTTCATTTAATGTTTTCAAAACAATGAAATATCCATCTGATGTTATTCTTGTTTCAGAGTTGAGACAATGGACAAGTTAGTGAATAAGGTTTTTAAGGAAAATATTTTTAAAGATCCACTTGAAGCATATCTGACTCAACCAAGGGACAAAGATATTCAGAATGAGGAGATAAAGGAGTACGCAAATTTCATGGAGGCAATTCCACCATATTCAAGGTAAAAGGCTATTAAATTTGAGGAGTTAGGACAACACATTACCCTTACCTTCTCATTTGAAATATTCTTATTTAGATGGAGTTCTTCTTTACAGGTAATTATATCCTCTTCTTTGACAGATTTGATGGAGGAGAAATTGCTCAGAGTATTAAAAGAGCATAAATGTGCAATTAGATGGAAAATAGCTGATATCAAGGGAATTAGTCCTTCAATTTGTATGCACAAAATTTTAATGAAGGAACAATATAAACCCACTATCCAACCTCAGAGGTGTTTGAAGCCCTACTTTGAAGGTGGTTACAACAAGCAGAAGACCGCCATTGAACTTCATCCTCCAGATTAGTGACATCTGAGATAGTTTAGCTGAAAACTATAAAGCAAGCGCTTCTTGGGAGGCAACCCAAGTATTTTAATTATTTTTTTATTTTTTTATTTATTTTTAAGTTTATGTTTTTCAAAAAAAAGAGATTAACTTTTCTCTATTTTATCCAGGTTAATTTTTTAGGGAGCACCTTTCAAGAGTTTAATCATCAAGGTCATCTATGAACTTATCCTATAACCAGGGGAGTTTTCTTCTTCCTATTCTATTTTTCGCATTGAAGACACTGCTTCATTCAAGTTTGGGGGGGAGGCAAATTTATTTTTTGGATAATTTTTTATCACGATTGCTTTCCTGGTTGTGAATTTTTATGATTCTTAGGAAAATTTAAATTTTATTTAAACTTGCAATTGGTGTGTGAGTTAATTTTAATTCTAATTATGTTGATCCACTTACTAAGCATTAAAAGTCCTTAATTTTTGAATTATGTGTAAATCTAGAGAATATTCATGTAAAGCATGTGATTTTCTTAAATTTCGCCCAAATCTTAGAATTTGTTTCATTTTCTCTTGAGGCGAAATCCTAAGCTAAATTTAACTGCGAAAATGATTTAGGTAATTTTTGAATTGATTGAGCCTTTCAAGCTAACCCTATTTATTTATCCCTAGTCACCCCGTTGAGCCTTAATTATTATCCAATTTTTCATTGGCACCCATATATGTTTAGCGTAGCCGTTATCAAATTATATCTTTGTCCCATGCCCTATGAACACGTTGATTTTCTTTTGGGATAAAAAAACATATTATTTGAGAATGATTGTTTGGGGTGTATTGTCAAAAAAAAAATTGCTTTTATGGTTCCCTATCCAACTTTCAATTGAGTGAGCCTTTTGGATACTCAATGTGTTGGAAATTTTCATATTATATTAGGAGGGACTTTGGGAGAAATTCCACCATAAAACAATTCAAAAAAATAAAAAGAGAGAAAAAAATAAAAAGAAAAAAAGGGGAAAAAAAAGAATGGTGATATATGGTGGCAGAAAAATTATTTTGAAGGAGTGAAATTGGACAGTGACATTGGCTCTAATTAGATCCTATAAATCAACGTGTTGATGGGTGATTTGAGCTTAAAATTACTGTTATCTTACCTTTAACCCAGCCTTACATTACAACCCGAGAAAAGTCCTATTGATTTTTGGTTGGATGATTAGCTTACATTAGTGGAGAGAGGAATGAAAAGCAAACTTATGAGATTTGATCATAATTATTGAGAATTTTTGGGAGGTTACACATCAATGTGAATTTATTTGGATTGCATATAATTCGAAAAAGATGAGGACTCACACATACACACTTGGATCATATAGTCTTAACTTATAAATCGATTTTAATGTTTGGATGAAATTTGTGTTTTTCTTTGAATTGTGAATTTGAGCAATTATGGAAAGATGTCATGGAAGAGATTGTTAGCTTGAGTAGGTGTTATGTCTTGATTTTGCTCGACGACTAGCAAAATGTTAAGTTTGGAGGTTTGATAACTCTATAAAAATAGAGTTATTGTACCTATTTTAGGCAATAATTAATGCAATATCTATGAGAAAATATTTGAATTTCCTTTTGATTATTCGAATTTTGCTTATTTATGCAAAATAATGAGATGTGGAAAAGATAAGGAAAATAATGGCAAATATCATGAATTCAAATAAATAAAAAAGCAGTGAAATATGTATATAAAATCAGGAAATTCTTGGTTTTATTCCCTAATGTTATCTGCAAGCGTTGGGAGATAGATATCTTGGATATATCCTATAAATATGAACAGAGAGAGAAGCTAGGTTTTTGTTAGATCGTTTTTCATTGTTCTGAGAGTTTTTCAAGTATTTTGAAAAAAAGACAAAAGTGGTGATGTAATTCTTGTTCTTTGATTCAAGATGTTGGGTTTGATTTATATTTATATTTTTTCATCTATTATGTTCTAATTTTCCTTTGTTAGGGCTACGATGTAGCCTAATCATGATGATGTGAATTTCGTGATTTTTATGTTTTACAATTGATTTCATTCATGTGAGTTATGTATTATTGTGTTTAATGCTTTTGAGTGATTGACCACCACTTGAATGATTTGATGTGCATGTTTGAGATTGAGAAGTGATAATATACAATTGATCATTATAATATATAACCATGAATTAAACGTGGATAGAGATATAACGCGTTATTTGTGGAGCTTTCGATGATAAGGTGATTCAAAAGACTCATTATAAGCCGGGAATATTCATAGTTTTTAATGTACTTATGTTTATTTTAATTCACATAGAGATATAATGGATTAATAAATTGAGTAGGTTTACTATACCCAGAGATAAGATAGTAAATAGGTTAGGAAATTCTGCTATCACATGTTTGATATTATTCTTGTACCCACAACAATATGAAATTCATATTTAGTGGTTATGGTGAAATCGGATGCTTTAATATATTTATCTAATTGATTTACTGCATTTAGTCTCATAATTTCGTATTTAATATATTCTTAATTATATTTTGATCTGTTAGATAAATTTTAGAATTAGTCTATTTTAGTATTTAATTGGTTTATTAATCATCGATCTCCGTTAGACGATACTTTTTCTTATAATTATATTACTTGTTCGACACGTGCATTTGCGTTTAGAATTTTACGAATAACAGATTTTGACACTAAAGTCTGGCAGTTTTCAGATTTTGACATAGAAGTCCGGAAATCTTCAGTATAGACTTTGGATAATTTTTGTTAACTTCAAAATATCAAAGGATTTTTCTCCAACAAGAAGAAATAGATTCCTATTAGAAATGGTTAGGTCTATGATGACGCAATCTAATTTACCTATCTCTTATTGGGGAGATGCGTTATTGACTACTGCCTATGTACTTAACTAAATGCTCTTAAAATCAGTCACCACCACCCCTTATGAATTGTAGACTGGTGGAAACCAAATTTAAGTAATTTATGTCCATGGGAGTGTGCAGCTTATGTTCATGATTCTTCCCATAAATATGACAAATTAGGTCATAGGTGAAGAAATGTATCTTTATAAGATATTCTGAACACTCCAAAGGGTAAATGTTTATAGGTGAACAAGCTGATGGAAGTATGACCAAAATGGAGTCACGAAATGTCACATTCTTGGAGAATGATTTTCCTAGTAGATGTGAGATTGATAAGGACTTTCAATTATATGAGATGAAATATTCTAATAACACACCAACTAATGTTGTAGAGGGAAATGAAAATTTACCTCAACATATGATACTTAGTAAGAGTGTTGCATCGCTTGGCAAATTGAATTTAAGAGAAGTTCAATTATGTAATAGTAATTGTAAAAGTATTCATCGTCGTTGTTTTGAGATTAAAGGGGAAGCATTTATGATTACTTAGTAAGATAATGCCGAACCTAAGACTGTTCAAGAGGCTCTCTCATCTTTTGATAAAGAAGAAAGGAGAAAAAGCTTTGTAAGATGAGATGGAGTCAATGAGGGCAAATCACGTCTGGGACTTGGTTAATTTATCACCCAATCGCAAGGCTATTGGAAACAAATGGGTTTTTAAGATTAAGCGAATGACGAATGGATCCATTGAAAAGTATAAGGCTCGTCTTGTGGCGAAAGGTTGTACTCAACAAGAGGGTATAGACTATGAAGAAACATTTTCACCAGTTATAAGGTTTGCCTTAATATGCCTTATCATAGTCATCGTTGCACATTTGGACCTTGAATTATATCAAATGGATGTAAAGGCGACATTTCTCAATGGAGAACTAGATGAGAAAATCTATATGAGGTATCCAATAAGTTTCATAGCTAAAGGTTAAGAGCATAAAGTTTGCAACCTTCATCGCTCACTATATAGCCTTAAGCAATCATCTAGACAATGGTATCTTCATTTTCATTGAGCTATAACGACTTTTGGTTTCATGATGATCGAAGAAGATCACTGTGTACATGTCAAGCAGTTCAAAGATAAATTTGTGATTTTATCACTTTATGTGGACGATATTCTATTGGCTGAAAATAACAAGGTTTCGGTTATCACTATAAAAGAATAGTTGTCCTCCAATTTTGAAATGAAGGACATGGGAGAAGTTACTTATACATTAGGAGTTAAGATTGAAAGAGATCGATCAAGGAAACTCCTTACTTTATCATAAGAGTCTTATGTAATAAAGATTCTCGAATGTTTCAATATATAGCAATGTAATCTCATTGATACCCCTGTCATGCAAGGTGAAGGCCTAAGTACTAAGATGTGTCCTAAGACTCCATAAAAAAAATAAGGAAATGGAAACTGTTTCTTACGCTAGTGCGATCAAAAATTTAATGTATGATATGATACTCAACCCGATATATGTTATTACGTAGGATTTGTGAGCTGATATCAATCAAATCCTGGTCAAGCACATTGGAAAGCAGTGAAGAGGATCTTGAGATACTTAAAATGCATAATAGACTATTGAGTTTGTTACCAAATGAATGATTTACGCTTATTAGGCTATTTAGATGCTGATTGAGGTGGATACCTAGATGAGTGTAAATCAACTTATGGATATGCGTTATTTCTTAATGAAGGTGTAATTTTTTGGAATAGCAAGAAACAGACATGCACGGCATTGTCTATGATGGAGGCAGAATTTATTGCATGCTCTACAACAGTGCAAGAAGCAATATGGCTAAAACATTTCTTGGAAAATTTAACTATTGTCACTGAGGTTTCAAGACCAATGATAGTTTATTGTGATAGTCAAGCAGCCATTGCCTATGTGAAAGATCCCAAGTATCATGGAAAGGCGAAGCACATTGACATAAAGAACAACTTCATTAGAGATATAATAGCACAGAAAAAAGTGATCCTCTAATACATTTCAACTAATAGAATGTTGTTGATCCATTTACGAAGGTTGTTCCTAGAGACGTATTCTTAACCTACAGGATGTCACTAGGATTATGTAGAATGTGATATGTGATATTGTAGATGATCATTGATTTATGTATATGTGAACATATGTATTGTACTTGTTTGTTTATTAGTGACTTGATATTTTATCAATAAGTACAAATCCATTATGACATTAGTATAAACACACATATATTATTGAAAAGTATGTTAATAGGTAATAATTGGATCACTCATACGAGCAATCACCTCAAGTGCTATAATTAACACGTTGAGATGAGACGTTATGTACATATAAATGTTGAAGAACAAGTTTAGTATGTAAAATAATATGTCGCATTGATTTGAGTTAAGAGGAGGTCTGTGATTTGTTTATAATAAGACTGAACATAATAATACCACAATCATGTATGCTTGAAATATGTCGAATACAAGTACTTAATTGGGCGCTATAGAAAGTGAGCTAATATAGCACTTGAGTACATGAGAAGCACGTGACTATATTTAGGCTAAGATCCGTGTAATGAATATATTAAATAAATGACATACGCTCTTATAAAAAGAGAAATCCACTATAGTATGTAATTCATACTACATGTGCACTGTATGGCTGATAAGGAAAGGTGAATGAATTATCCCTATTTACTCATCATGTGAGCCCTTCAGGTAATGTATAATTTACTTCATTTTGTGCCATATGTTACTTTTGACTATGTTCTTGAAATAAAAGGTCAATGTTGATACTTTAACATGTTACCGGCAGTCATGAATAGATATATTTTTATGGAACATGTCTAGGAAAGCGGTTGTTTTGAAATGGAGAGAGACATGAGTGTGAAGGAAGACTATTGTTGTTTTACATCAATCACATATATTTATTAGTCGACCAATTATATCGCCTTCTGTGGTTTTGGATATAATTGTAAATACATGGTGTTATGAGAACAATAAAGTATAGCCTTTATGGGATATGTATACTTAGATTGATTAGCAAAATATGTCTAGGGCACTGTAAGACATTAATTAATTAATTATTTTTTGGGGTTATAGCCATTATGTCATCCCTAACAGGTGTATAATTTGAGCTTCCAAGTGCATGTGTACTCACTGGTTACACGACTTTCTTACCAATATAAATTATTTCTAAAGTTGATGAATGTTGAATGCCTTATATTATTGATAGAGCGCTATCAAGCATATCATGTCTGAGTGGGAGATGTTATACTTTGTTAATACGTCCATGATATGATGCAATTAAAACTCACCGTTTCGTCTTAATATGTTATGATGAAAAGACATCATTTGAAAGAGTATGAAGGAGTCATATAAAAAAACTTGTGAAGATAATTGTTGGAATGGTTGTCAGAAAGTGCATTCAGAAAGAAATTGTTCTCTCTTTCTCTCCCATTTCCATCAAAAGGAAAAAAAAAAAAAAAAAAAAAAAAAAGCGTTCCATTACGCCTTTACGAAAACAATTGGCATTTACGCTGTGGAAATTGAATGTTTTTCTCGTGACTGTATCCAAAGCATCATGAAGTTATATTGTTTGTTGATCACCCGTAATTCAACGTTCATTCCAGGTTAGATTGTTCATTGTGAATCCAAAAGAGATTAGTCGTCTTCTGCCAACTTTCTTCCTACAATACCTAATCTGTACAACCTTGTCCCTTAACCCTCAAGTCAGTCTCGTATGCTAGAGATTGATATTATATTTCTAAGTGGATGTGTATGCATCGGTGCCTCTCTTTGGCTCGGACACTATTTAAATTTTGAGTCGCAAATTAATGTTTTTATATCAACGTTGCGGGACTGGTTCTTACGCACACGTTTTAGTCATTTTTGCTTTCTGGATCTAATTGTGTGGATGTAGACCACATACCAGTTGGTTCGACAGCAAATTTGACTGAAGAAACACGAAAAGTATTCAAGAAAAACGATCTCTAACTTTCATGTAGGGGACATTCATTTGGAAATTCATCTTAGGTGGGTCAGTCTCAATAAAACTCATGCTTCAGCTACGAGCCAACGACCAGACGAGTAGCTCAAACATGGAGTTTTTCACACTTTGTAATATTGCAAAATTGTCGTGTATCGTGTGCCTAATCTATGCATAGATGACTTTATTCTTTAACTATTAAAGCCCATCTGATCATCCCATTCTATTCTTGCTCACAAAAGAAAAAAAAAAGTGACATCGATCTTCAATGAAAGTTTCACTTCATAAACGTACCAAACAAGAAAGCTATGTTGACAATGAATCTATAATGTATATGTCACGATCAAAACTAATTCACGAAATGATTTTTTATTCGCGAGATTAAATCTGCATGATGATTGAATAATCTATGGGGCTCACGAGTTGACGTAGTAATCCCACTTCTTCCCTTCTTACTGACAAATCTCAGCACTAAGCATATTTTCTCTTGAAGGGCATAACCGCTTTGCCTAAAAAGGAAAACTCTTAAAAAGAGTCATGCTATCACCAATGCTTTCACACAAATCCTAGACGAAATTAAGTTCATTTATTTGCGAGAAGTGCTGCACTTGTTAGATCATTGTGCGCACTGTAGTTTGCTCACTATATGGTTTAATTAGAACGCGATCAGCAACTTAAAAAACTTATCATCTTGTTGACTTGGTTTTTTTATTAATCCATGGGCATAAGCATAGAAGTCCAGCTACTTGGAAGCCTATGGAATACCCCTGCAAGTTTCATGAACTGGTTAAGACTGTGTATGGTTCGGCTTTGAGGGATGTAAAGCCACTTCCCCGAGGATCTTTGAATGAAGGTGGATTTGCTCAAAGCAAATAGGGTTTTATTGATGTATATTTTGTATAAAGCAAATTTTAAGTAACAAAGAAAAAGAACAAATAAAAAGAGAGGGTAGGAATGGGCAAGTGTTGACTGTAACCAAAGGCAATTGTCAGCTACGGGGCTGTTTGTTTGTGTTCTTTCTTTCTAGTCATGAATACAATTTTTGCTCTTTTTTTCTTTTGTTCTGGGGAACAAAAAAAGAACAAAATGCATTTGTTTACGTTTTCTTCCAAATCTATTTTTGGTCTTGAAAACAAATTTGGAACATAAACAAGAAATAAGAAAAACTCGTTTCTTCTTCTCGGAACACTTCCGAGAAACAAATTTTCTCTCCTATTTTTTTCCTCTTTCTTTTCTCTTTCTTTTTTCTTTGGTCGGTCGCCGGCCCCAGCCAAGTCGAGCCTCGCCGTGGCTGGGTGAGGCCACCGGCCCTCGTCGGCCGGTCGCCGGCCATGGCCGAGGCCAGCAACTAGCCAAACGGAAGGAAAAAGAAAAAAAAAAAAAAAAAAAAAAAGAAAATAAAAATATTAAAAAATTAAAAGAAACAAAATAATTATACAAGTTTACTAAACGTGTTTCTGTTCTTTTTATATTCAAAGAACATAAATTATACAAGTTTTACCAAATACGTTCTTCTATTTAAAAATTGTTTCTTGGAATAGAAATAGTTTTTTATTTTTATTTTTTTATCTTCTCAAAACATTTTTGAACAGAAACGTTACCAATCGCACCCTACGTAAGCATCAACCCACAACCCTCCTCACAGTTGATCTCGTTGCAACTCTCATTAAAGCTTAGCAAACAACGCAGATCGACAAAGCTTAAGTGAGGCCTGTCGCCAAGCTCACAACCCCAAATAAGGGCCACCGAGGTTAAGCGGCGATAAGGGATGAGTCGCTAGGGTCGAGAGACCTCAGGTGAGGCAATGCTGAGGTTGCACGACCTTTAGCTTCCTAGATTTGTCCTTTCAACGGTTGAGTTTCCAGATCGCCTTTGATAGTCACGAGACCACCCCAAGAGGAGGCTGCCGAGGCCATGTGAACCCATGCAAGGCAACACCAAGGTGGTGGGACCTCAAGCAACCTAAATTTGGCCTCCGGCCATACGTGAGCCAGGCGATAAGTCACCAAGGCTGCGTGACCCTAGGTGATGTGATGCCGGTGTCGTGCGACCCCACGCCGGTGTATGCCCAGCTACTTTGAGCCACGTTGGTGTCTATCCAGCTCAAATCTGCAGGTTGAAGAAGAACTATCGAGAGGGCAAGAATAATTAAGTATAATTGCAGAAATTGCGGAAGAAACAAATTCATTAATCTTGGAACATGCTTCCTAAAAATGCCGAGAGGTTAAGGTGGTCCCTACCTTCTTTGGGTCTTCAACTTTGTCAATACTAACACTTCCCTAAAGTGGTCCAAAAAAATTTACCAAAGGCCTTAACTTTTTTCCAGAGGATTTCAGATGCCTAAAGTTTCTTGGAAAGCTGAATTAAATGCACTTCAAGTTCTATTTGGCTTATATATACAGTCTTATCCCAAAGCAATTTACACACGGTCAATGGGGTTTGAACCAGTAGCCTCTAGTTCAAGAGCTGGAAATCCACCGATACCCAACTAACTATGCTAACCCCGAGGATTTAAAACTAACAAAGCTAGCAACAACGCTCGAGTTCATAGGAATAATAGTATTCCGAAATAGTTCACAATGTCGGAAATTCTTGGTGTGTGTTTGAACGGGCCTCTGATTTAAACACTCACTTAAAGCTTGACACATCGATCATTTTATAAAGATTTCAATCAATTGTCTTAGCGTTAGTCATTCGTACGAGGAGATGCTAGCAATGCTCTATCTAAATCACCGCAAATATATGTCAGTGTCACGTGTTAGGATTGAACGCTTAACGACAACTAATTAGTACTAATCTCACAAAACAGACAAAGCTTAAAAAAGAAGAAAAAACAAAGTACTCTCACGGCATCATTGTTACATTGATTATGCATAACTACCCACGAAATTACATTGAATACAGATTCCTGACTAAGATAATCAAAATCAAACTAAATTTTCCTGACTGGGTTTCATCTAGATAGAAAGATAGACCAAGGCCCTAGTGAGAGAGATAGATTAATATAGAAGCAAATTAGCAATTAATCCCAACCCTAAGAGAGCTACTGATCACATGATTAAGCTCCTAATAATGGCAGCTTCTGCACTATCGGCATCAACGGTGGACAATAGCTGCGACAGTCGCTCGCTGAGGTCGGCCACCTCTCTGTGCAAGCTTCTGATGTAGCTACACGTCTCTTGCAACACCTTCGAAGCTGAAACCTACAAGACAGTGAGAACGCATCATCATCATCTTCAGTAAGCAAATTATTGTACGGCTTAATTTGGCACCTTTTGCGAACATTTCTGACAGAAGGTAAGCAACCAACTGAGCCATTTTCGATGGCTTGGACGAGTCTTGGGTCTTTCATTTCTTTAGTGCTCTCGGAATTTGTTTACTCATGTTCAAACACGCAAATCGGTGTGGGTATCATAGTACAACCACAAGTCGACTGTGTAAGTCAAACGTGGGTTGGTTAGACTCCATGGGAAATCACATTCCTTGGTATGTGGACTGACTAATATTTTAGGCAGCCCTAGAAAGGTGTTCTGTGAGTTAAAAAAAAAAAGGTTCAGCGAATTAAAAAAAAAAATCATTTGCATACATTTATGCTTAGCGTTTCTCAAATTCCAATATATTTCTTTTTCTTGACAAAAGACCCTGAGTTTTATTAATTTTCTCAACAACCACCCCCCCCCCAAAAAAAAAAAAAAACCATCGCTGTCGAAAACTTTCTTTCCGGTTGCAACATAATAATTTGGTATCAGCTCGCCATATTACAGTTGGGTCTGAGATAGAGATAGGACATGAAAGTACCTTGTCAGAGCGGCTACTGCGAATCTCGGGAAGGAGCTGGCGGAGCTTGGAAACGAGCTCAATCATCTGATCATCAGTGATTCTCGAGGGAGTACCTGACTGCGTGCTCGACGACCTTCGGTTAGACATTCTTGGTAGAAAATGTATGAGAAACTAGCCCTGATGGACAATGTTGAAAAGAGAAGATGCAAGAGTTTTGGGTTCAAGGAGAGGAAGGAGAGAGGAAGGAGGCGAAGAAGACGGTAAGTTCAATAGTTATTGTATAGCCTATGATGAATGCACATGAGTAGAAAGTGAAGAAAGGAAGAGGGAGGACCGCAAAGGAGAGTAAAAAAGAAACCCCCGAGAGAGAGAGAGAGAGAGAGAGAGAGAGAGGAGAGAGAGACATTAACAAAGACAGCCATGTTGGATTTTACGAAGACAAACGCACACGAAGCAGGGGTCAATGCATGGTCCTTAATTGTGTGTGTACGCTAGCGAGAGAGAGTCGAAGAGTTATTCAATGGTGTTAGAAAGTACTCTCAAATGAAGTTTTAACAAAGTCATTTACAAAATGGACATTGAGCTTATTAAGAAATCTTACTAAAATTCTATCCCCTTGTAATGTGGACATATTCAATTGGATGTTAAAATAAATGAGACTCGAGCCTTAAATGATTTGCTAGCTTAACATCCAAAAAGAATAGCACCACTTTACTTAGCATGAGAGTTTAGTAAGATTTTTATTATGCTTATTATAACTCTTAATTTAGACCCGCTAGCCATTTCGTTCATAGGTCTTGTCTAAAATTTATTGCACATTTTTTATAGCATACTCTTTTAAAAACCTTGAGAGATTTGCTTCAGTGAGGGTTTTTTTTTTTTTTTTTTGGTCATTTTTGAAATCACTTAGATATTATTTCATGACATTTTATTGGACCGGGGATGTGTACCACATTTGATCACTTTAACCCCTTCAAATGCATATTTAGGGAGCGTTTATTTTGTGAAAATGAATGATTTTGAAATATTTTTCTAAAAATGATTGTTTGTATCGCTTGAAAAAATAAATGAACAAAAAGCTATTTTCATCATCCACAAAAATATTTAAATATGAATTGCCACTGATATTAAAATATTTTTATTAACTAATTATTTTAAAAGATATTAGTGATCATTTTTAGGAAAATATTTTTCAAATAATTCATTTTCGAGAACGAAATGGATCCTTATAGCGTGTTTGTTTTGCGAAAAATGAACGACTTGAAAATATATATATATATATATATATATTTAAATGATAACTTTTATTACTTATAAAATGGATGAACCAAAACAATTTCAATTATCTATGGAAATGTTCGGACATAAATTGTTGTTGATAATAAAAATATTGTTTAGTGATTAATTATTTCAAGTGATACGAACGATCATTGTTAAGAATATTTTTTAAATAATTTATTTTTCTAAAAAATAAATAGAATCTCAATTTTTATAGAACAGCTCTTATGAAAACCATAAGCAATGGAAGCCATTTAAATTTTAGAGACAGGGATCCGTGAATTCCCAAGTCGGGTCGGAGTCAAGTGGGGTTTGGGAGATGTGTGTTTTCAAGCTAACAAGGTGGGGCCCTCATGTGCACCCCTCAATAAACACGTCCACGTGATCGAACGTGGATGAATTCCCCTCGAGTCTTGCTCCTCTGCATCAAGTCTCACCGGCCAAAAAATGGCAGATTCGCCACTCTCGACTAAGCTCTGAAAGTGCTGAATGAAGAGCACCCGCGCAGGAGCCTCGGTCCCTGACGTGTCGTGCTCCGATTGGCCGCAGCGTGAAGATCGTCCGAGACATCGTTTGGGTGAATTTTGAATGAAGTGATACCTTGTACCACCGCTGTTGTGCCCAAAGATATCTTGGACCGACGATAATTATTGCAGCAATAAAATGATTTAATAAAAAGCATTAATTGATCCTTGGGCCAAGAAATATGATGGATTGAAATACTCCAATATTAGGGCGATAAATTTACATTTCAATTTTATTCCTCTTCGACGAGTCACATATTAACATCTTAAATGGAGGGTTCAGATGCATCGACATCAGTTAAAAGACTATCACTTTGCAGATATGGCCCCTTCGTTGAAACACCACAACGACCAAACAATCAAAGCCACAGGTTTTCTCCTCTCTCCCTCTCTTTTCAGCTCGGAGCAGGCTTGATGTCCCCTCCTTCGCTCGCTTTTCATTCGAAGACCCCCAGCATGCCACACTCTCAATTGATAAGACAGCACGAAAGTGCCATTAAAATAATAGAATTAAGAAATATAATAGAGATGTGCGAGATACTAATTATGATGGAATTATTTACTTGACATAGTCCTAAGTTAAGGGTGGATTAGAATAAAACATTATGTCTGAAATTCTCTTTCTTGCTTTTGTGCTCTATTTCCTTGTGATTTTGTGTTGAATTCTAATAAGATTGCAATCGGCCAGCTACTTGTCCCCTCTTTCTCTTCGTGGCTCAGCCCCATCCTCCTCCATCGCACCGCTCACCACCACCATGTCGCTATCTACTCCAGTGGTCGCTCACATGAAGATTGCCTGCCTCACATTCCATAGAGAGAGAGAGACAGACAGACAGACAGAGACGTGACCGAGGAGGTATCACACTAGAGGTTGACGGCTAGAGGCGCGGCTGCGACGTGGGGCGAGGAAGGGGGGGCGAGGAGGTTGGCGACGAAGCAAAGGATTCTGAGTAATCGTTGGGCTTGGTGGGAAGGAGGAAGAAGACAAAGAAGGGAGAGAGTAACGGGGAAAAAAAAACCGATATAAAAGAAAATTTAGAGATAAGGGACGTCTTGGCCATTAAAATACTAAATGTGATGAGGTGACATTCATTGGAGCGAGTAAATTCACGTCTTAAATTAATCCTCTTTAACTTTAGTGTCTACGGCCCTACGGGTATGTAGCTGATTTAACAATAGTTATAATATGATATGACAAATAAGTCTTTATTCAATCAACCAGCAAGTGTCTACCACATATTATTCTAGTGGTTAATATTACAAAAAACCTTAAACTAACATACCAGTAAAAGATCTATCTTAAATTAATTTTTTTATCATAAAAAATCTCAAACTAATACATTGATGATAAATTTACCTCATACTATTTTTTTGTCAACTAAAAATATGAAATTAGTATATTTGTGATAAATTTACTCTCTTTAAATTTGTATTTGATTGGATTGATACTACAAAAAACAGAGGGCAACAAATTAGTTTGATAATAAGGTAAAATCCCAAACTAGTACATCTCTCAACTATCACATGTCATCAAACTTAATAATTTGATCATAAAATTTAACATAAATTGACAGAAGATAA
Source organism: Eucalyptus grandis (assembly GCF_016545825.1). Classification (NCBI taxonomy): domain Eukaryota; kingdom Viridiplantae; phylum Streptophyta; class Magnoliopsida; order Myrtales; family Myrtaceae; genus Eucalyptus; species Eucalyptus grandis. The sequence goes on from NC_052621.1 coordinate 14,952,555, forward strand.
ATTTATCACAAGTATATCAGTTTAAGAATTTTGATAATCAAAATTATTATTTGGAGAAAATTTGTCACAGGAGTACTGATTTAGAGATTTCGTGGTATTAACCCTATTTAAAATCAATATTGTAAACCATTAGAATTGTATTTATAACCTCGTCCTTCCTCACGAGCAATTGGGGGATTTGTCACATGACTCTTCTCAAACACACACCGCACAACCCGTCGCATGTCTGCTGTGACGTATATTCATAATCAAAGTGCATGTGCACTTGACAAATGGAAGTGACCATGCTGGTGTACGTCACGTTAACACCATTCTATGAAATTCTGTATTCACACAAGGGATCTAATATGATATGACGCAATGTTTGCCCTAAAAGAAGACAAACATAGTGCCGCTGTCAAGCATTCTCACTTGTGCCCAGAAAGTCAGGAATGATCCATTCGTCAAGGCAAGGAGCTATAAATGATTGGTGATAACAATTTCACCCACGAAATGTGTGAAAGCTAGTACGAGCACCTAAAGGGGGTGAATAGGTGCAAAAACAAATTTCACCGAGAGAAGTGTGCAACTCTAATCAACAATAGATTATGAAAAGGAAATTAGACTCTTGTAAACAAATTGAGTTACGATCAAAGTAAAATAGCGTAGGGAAGAGAATAAGAATATATGGTTTATAGTGGTTCGGCTTAATCCAAGCCTACGTCCACTCTTCCGCACTAACAGCCCACTGGTTGGATTTCACTATGAATCAAAAGAGTTGTTACAGTAAAGCTTTTCCTTGATTTCATAGTGTAGAGACTCTGCCACACTTCCTCAAGGTTTCACAAAGATATAAACTCTCTTTTGAGTACAAGATTTCGCTCAACAATTGAATTGACTAAGAACAATGAGCTTCAGAATTTGTAATTCTTCTATCGCGCATACACTCGAACAACTAGAACGTCTTCCTTATATACTCCTTCATGCCATCACACCTATTGGCACTTACCAAATGAATTCTTCCAATCTACCCATTGGACAGAATTAATTAGGGAGATTTCGAGTTATTTATAGGAATATGACGATAGCCCACCAATCTTGCTCGTCCATACAATCAGGATCTAGGTTTCTATAAATAGAACCTTCCAAGTATACTTTGCCAATCAACGGATCCAAAATCCCTAAATCAATCTCAATTTGAATAATGGATTCTGACATGCTGTATCCAGCCAAGAGATCTTCTTCAGTTGATAGAATCAAATCCTCAATGAAATACTCAGTTCTAGATAAGCCTTCTTTGACGGTCTAGAAACTGTCAATGAAGATAGACTTTGGGTCTTGAGTCTGGCAGTCCGGAGATCTTCAGACTTTGAATGAATAGTCTGCAAGTCTTCAGACTAGACTAATGAAAACGTTTTGTCAACTTCAAAATACTCAAGGAAGTTTTCTCCAACAATCTCCCCCTTTTTTATGGTGACAAAACTTTTCTGCAGATTTGGATAACTTTGACCTGCAAAACAATACTCAAGCAAACATGGATATCTCAGAAAGGATAATTGGCTTAGTAAAGATAACATTAAAATCTACATCCACAGAAGGTAGGTTAGTCCTGTAAATGAGCAACTATCTTTGCCATGAAATACCAATAATGCTTAAGATAAACAAACGTTTAAACAGTCCAATTCCAAATCCAGTCCAAATCCAAACAGCCAAACACAAAAGTAAAGTCAATCAAACACAAAAGTCACAAAAGTCAAGAGTTCAATAGTTTAAATCTCAAATTTGCTCCACATCTCTCCCCCTTTTTGTCAGCATTAAAAAGGTAGAGATGAAAAGAGAATGGAATTATGATTGCTTTGGAACACGAACAAGCTAGAAATCTTCCATTGACTAGACAATCGCTTCCAGCTTTTTCAAATCCTCCTTCAGTTGAGCCACATCTTCACCCTTGACATTTGCTTGAACTTGAAGAGCAAGGGCATGGAGTTGATCATGCAAAGAAACTGAAGAGGCTTGACCTGCATTTTGCAAGTTCTGTACTTCGCATCCCATAGCATAAATTTGGCCTCACATCTCTAAGAGAGCATCAAGCACTCTGCGAAAGTTTGCTGAATTATCAGTCTAAGTACTAACTTCTGCATGATTAGATGGTGTATTAGCAGATGATGGCAAGTCAGCACGATCACGCAGATTAGGCAATGAAACCTCATGGCCTTCCTCAGGAAATTGAGAGGCATAAATGTCTTCTGGATCTGCTGGAGAACGACTTACTCCTTCACTAGTGGCAACAATTGAGGACATACCTCTTTTCTCAGGATCTCCCCCTGTTTCAATGCCTTCAGGCAGTGAGAAGTACTCTTCATGCTTTGCTTCTTCTTGTTCTCCTCTGCTTCTTTCTCCAATGATTCTCTCTCTCCAGTCCTCTATTCGATCTCGTCCTTGTCTTGTTCCTGTCTCTCCTTTGGAAGAGAACGACCTAAGTTCTTCAATGTAAGAGCAAAAATTGTGATATCATCCTCATCATCTTCATCCTCCAAGATGAGCGCTCTTCTTTTCTTGGATGGAGCAACCATGGGCTCCTTCCCTTTTTGCTTTGCAGTCGAAGAGACTAGGCTAGTCTTGACAAGGGTTTTAACCTTGAATTGCACCAAAACCTTGTTAAGTTCCTTCAGACGCATTTTAGAGACCATTTTCAGTCCCACCACCATTTGATCGCATGTTCGAACACAAAGAATTCGGGGAGGCTAAATGTTCAAATATCTGAATAACTTGGTGACAAGTGCTAAGTAAGGAAGTTGGCCCTTGTCCTTCAACATCGTTCTGTACATGTGGAACATAATAGTGTGTGGAAGAGAGAACTTTTTGCCAGCGTTAATGGCATATATCAGCTTTGCCTCCGAGTTTGAAACGTCGGTCTTCGAAGTTGATTTGGGTCTGAGGCAGTTGATCACTATCTTGTGAAGCAAAATGTTGGAGGCATTCATCCTCAAATATGAAATCTTTCCTTCCGTCGTTCTATCCTGAACAAGCTCTATCGTAGCACGACCAATAGACACACTAATTGGTTGGTATCTCACTCTTTCAACTCCAATCACATCAGCCAATGTATTCATATCAACCACATAGTTCTGATCTCGAACACTGAAAGAGAATCTATTCGCATCCAAGAAACTTAGATTCGAATAAAAGTAAGCAGTGAGTTCAGCATGAGCCTCTATCGATTCAGAACAAAACCGTTCTAGTTGAAGAAGATTAAATTTCTCTCTCAGCTTGACATTAAGAGAATCAAGAAAATCAAAGTCCACAATTCTAGGGTTAATCACACCACGCTTTAGCAACTTAGAGTACAGTTGCTTGTGTTCCTCCAAATGAAAAAAATCTATCCTTTTGCTTGACTCAGCCCTCCAACACGTGGATCACTTGGGATATTTGCAAATGCTTCTTATGCTAACCCCACATGGGCAATTCCCAATCATTCCATTGTGCGTAAAAAGTAGGTTTCATTTCAATACCCTTTGTCTTTAAAAAATTCATCAATATAGTTCAAAGAAGTACCACCCATCTTCAAAGCACGGTAAAGCTTAAAAGTAAAAGCGGGCTTTTGAGTTCTTACAGGTTCTGCATCTTCGATGATTTCTTTCTCTTCTTGATGTTCAATAGTCTGAGGTCTAGATGGAGGAGATGAACGCTGCTAAGAATGTTATGGGCTCTACTGTTGTCTAGGAGATTCTTCTTCCTCGGTGGGATCAAAATGCGTAGGTCCCTCACGCATTTGCTGTGGTCCCCTGTTCACGATCCTTGAAGACTTTCTTTGAGACGACATTTTTCACAGTATTTGAGAGATTCCAAGCTTGTTTCGGAAGAAAGATGAAAACTTTTCGAGGATTAAACAAGAGAAGAAGACAGAAGTGGAAGATCTATGCTCTCTTAGGGTTTTTGTGAGTAAAACGAAGAAGAACTAACAGTATATAAGACAGTCGAAGCGAGGCATACGGAACGTCGTAAAAAGAAATATAAAAATGCCTTTTTAAAAAAAATAACTGCATTTTCAAAAATTATATAACTGTCATTTCAAAAATAACTTCTTTTTTGAAAAGGAAAGATTGCAATAATCACGAAAACTGGGAAATAACATCAATCAATTACAGATAGATGATCGTACCTGTTCGAGATTTGATCCGAGAGATAAGTTTCTAAAATAGAAGTAACTACAGTCGTAAATCTTGATCGTCTGAGTCTGAGTGTCTTTAGACTTTCAATCCTGAGTCTGAACTTCCTCAGACTTTAAGATATTGAGTTTGGAACGAATAACTTCAAATTGATTTTTCTCCTAAGGCTTTGTAAATATATCCACCAGTTGATTCTTTGAATCAATAAACTGAGTCGAAACTTCTCTATTTTGAACATGATCTCTAATGAAATGATGTTGAATCTCTATATGTTTCTCTTTTGAGTGAAGAATCATATTCTTGGTGAGATTGATTGCGCTGGTATTGTCACATTGATCTCAGTGCATGAATCTTCAATTCCAAAGTCTCTTAGTTGTTGTTTTATCCACAGAATTTGTGAACAATAACTTCCAAGAGCTACATATTCTACTTCTGCCGTAGAAAGAGCTACGGTACTTTGCTTCCTTGAAAACCAAGACACTATCCTGTTTCCAAGTAGTTGACAGGTGCTCGAGGTGCTCTTTCTATCAACTTTGCATCCTGTTAGATCTGCGTCTGAGTATCCAAGAAGAGTGAAGTCTCCTTCTTTAGGATACTAGAGACCTAAATTTGAAGTTGAGGCAATGTATTTGATAATACGCTTTGCAGCACTTAAATGAGATTCTTTAAGGTCTGATTGAAATCTGGCACAAATACAAACACTAAACAAAATGTCACGTCTAGAAGCAGTAAGATAAAGAAGTGAACCAATAGTACTCATGTATAGCTTCTGATCAACTTTCTTTCCTTCTTAATCTTTGTCCAGCTTCAAAGAACTTGACATTGGTATATCAATCTTTTTGCAATTCTCCAGTCCAAACTTTTTGACAAGTTCTTTAGCATATTTTTCTTGATGAGTAAAGGTTCCCTCCTTCAGTTGTTTCACTTGAAGCTCGGGAAAGAAGGTTAGTTTACCCATCATGCTCATTTCAAATTCATCCTGCATAGACTTAGAGAATTTCTTGCATAGATTTTCATTAGAAAATCCAAAAATAATATCATCAACATAAATTTGAACAAGTAAAAAACTTTTGCTTTCTCTTTTGATAAACAATGTAGTACTTACTTTACCTTTGACAAAGCCATTTTGAATTAAAAACTTACTTAGTCTGTCGTACCAAGCTCGAGGTGCTTGTTTTAAACCATATAGAACCTTTTTCAGTCTGAATACAGAGTATGGTTTCCTTGGGTCTTCAAAACCGGGTGGTTGTTCCACATAGACTTCCTCTTGGATAAATCCATTTAGGAAAGCATTTTTGACGTCCATTTGGAATAACCTGAAATTCTCATGACAAGCAAAAGCAAGTAATAATCTAATTGCTTCGAACCTTGCTGCTGGCGCGTAAGTCTCATCATAGTTTATCCCTTCTCATTGCATATATCCCTTGGCCACGAGTCTTGCTTTGTTTCTTACGACTTTTCCTTTCTCATTCATCTTGTTCTTGAAAACCCATTTAGCTCCAATGATGGATTTACCTTTCGGTTTAGAAGTCAATTCCCATACATCATTGATACTGAATTGCCTGAGTTCTTCCTGCATAGCTTCAATCCAGCTTTCATCAGTTAGAGCTTCATCTATGCTTTTGGGTTCTATTTCATAAATAAGAGCCACAACACTAGACTCTTCAAGCCTTTTGGATCTTGTGCGAATTCCTTCATTAATATCACCAATAATGAGATATTTTGGATGACTGGACTTATGCTTCCAGTTGCTGGATGATTTGTCAGATTGTTGGTCATTTTTCTCATTTGAATCTTTGATGATCATTTGTTGTTGGTCTTCTGAAGTCTGAGCTGCTTCTGGCGATTTAGACTTGGTAGAGTCTGGAGCAGGTTCAGATTCTTCAAGTTGAGTCTGAATTGATTGATTTTGCATAAAGTCTTGAAATTTGACATTCATCGATTCCTCCATAGATTGAGTCTTTTTATTGTATACTCTATAAGCTTTGCTTGTAATAAAATATCCAAGGAAGATACCTTCATCTAATTTTTCTTCAAACTTACCAACTCGATCATTTGCATTTTTCAATATAAAACATTTACATCCAAACATATGAAAATACGAAACAATTGGCTTTTTTCCTTTGAATAACTCATAGGGAGTTTTCTCCAGAATAGGCCTTAAAAAGACTCTATTAATAATATAGCACGCTGTAGAAACTGCTTCAGCCCAAAAACGAGAAGAGATGTTACTTTCAATTAAAAGAGTTCTAGCTATTTTCTGCAGCGATCTATTCTTTCTTTCCACGACTCCATTTTGCTCTGGAGTATATGGTGAAGAGAATACATGCTGAAAACCAGATTCATCACAAAATTTTGCAAAGTCTTGATTTTCAAATTCACCTCCATGATCTGTTCATATACTTGAAATAACATATCATTTCTCATTTTGGACCTTTTTAGCAAACTTTATAAAATAAGAAAATGTTTCAGACTTACTTGCTAGGAAATATACCCAAGTGAATCGTGAATAGTCATCCACAATTACTAGGTAGTATTTCTTACCTCCAATGCTCTGAGTTTTGTTTTCCCAACACACATGGTGTGCACAGATCAGACTTTTGGTATGTCAGTTTAGGTAGTCCACGAACAAGCTTCTTCGCTGATATTTTGGCTATTTGCTTCATGTTGATGTGCCCAAGTTTTCTGTGCCATAAGTTTGCTTCCTCTTGAATTGAGATTAGATATTGGGTTTCAACTAGTTTGATATCCAAGAGGTAGATATTCCCATGTCTTCGCCTCGTAAAATAGTAAGAGGAGTCTTTACTGGTTTCTGAACATATTCCTTCTTGAAAGTTGATTTTAAAACCAGTATCACACAGCTAACTGATACTCAACAAGTTGGAGTTAAGTCATTCTACTAAGGAAACATTACTGATCATGAGGCTTCCAATCTTTATAGTTCCGTATCCCACAATTCTTCCTTTGCTATTTCCTCCAAAAGAAACTTTTCCACTATTAACTTGTACAAATTTTATGAAGCAATTTGAATTTTCTGTCATATGTCTTGAGCATCCACTATCCAAGTACCATTTAACTTTTTTTCTTGATAGTGACTTGCATTTAAAAAAGATACTCAAGCTTTCTTTGGTACCCATATTTTCTTGAGTCCATTGGTGTTAGTGTAATATACGGTCTTTGCCCATACCTTCTTAACAGGTTTCCAAACCATAAGACATTCTTTCTCAAAATAATCTGTGCTGTTGCACTTAGAACATTTAAGAGCACTGCGGCCTACAGGTTTTACAAAAACTTTTTGGAAATGATTTTTGTAAGAATCTCTTGTAGGTCTTTACTCAATTCTTTCATTTACTTTAGGAAAATCAATTAGAGGAATAATTTCAGTAGTCATTCCTAAACCTAATTTGTTGAAGTAAGGTCTTTGTGCTGAAAGAATTTTTTCAAGTTTCTCAGATCCTATAGAAAATCTTTTAGAAATACTTGAGATATCATTTTTCAAGAATGAATTTTCTTTTGAAAGATTGTTTGCATTTTCTTTTAAAAGTAACACTTTTGTCTAAACTTTTGACCTTTTATTTCCAAACATTTTCCTATTGTTTCAGTGCAGAATTTTCCCTTTTAAGTTCAGAAATCCTTTTGAGAGAGGTTTTGAGACTAAGACACAATTCTTCAATGTATCTAAAAACTTTAGTAGGGATTTTTAAATTACTTACCTCGATTTCACTGTCTGAGTCTGAGTCTAAATCTAAGTCAGATTGTGCCATGAGACAAATATTGGCATAATCATCATCAATTTCCTCACATTCAGTATCACTCCAAGTTTCTGCTTTAAGTGCCTTTCGATATTTCTCAGCTTTTCCTTTCTTTTTCTTCAGAAGGGAACAGTTGGGTCTGATGTGTCCCTTTTTCTTGCATTCAAAGCAGCCTACATCTTTATTAGATTCATCATCCTCAACTCACTTAATTTGTTACTTTTGAAAACTTTGTTTCTTTGAATTGAATCTTCTCCCATTTCTATTTAGTTTTCTAAATCTTATTATCATGAGAGTAAGCTCTTCATCATCCATATCGTCTTCAAAATCTGTGACATCAGAATCATCATTAGATTTTAATGCAATGGATTTCTTACCTTTAGGATCTTCATCTTCGTTAATTTGCTCCACTTCATAAGATTGAAGAGTCCCAAACAATTCGTCAACGTAGAGTGGCATGATTCTTTGTGTCTCCCTTATTGAGGTCTTTATGTGATTCAAATCCTTGGACAGTCCACATAGTAGCTTGTTTACCTTCATGGGTCCAGAAATTGGTTGACCTTGATATTCAAGACCATTCATGATTTATGTAAAACGACTAAACATGTCAGCGATAGATTCTCCTTATTTCATCTTGAATGCTTCATATTGACCGAGCAAAATGATGATTCTAGTTTCTTTCACTCGATCAGTTTCTTCATATGTGATGTATAATCTATCCCAGACTTCTTTAGCTATTTCACAAGAAGATATTTTGTTATATTCAGTAGGAGATAATGCACAATATAAAGAATAAATTGCTTTTGCATCAAGAGCTTGTCTCTTGGTTATCTCTTCTTGAGTCATTTCACTAGACTCAACAGCTTCTTTTCCTCTTTATGAGATTGGTGCAGCTTTAGGAATGATTCTTTTGTCTACCACATCCCATTCCAGAGAATCCTTTGATATTAGGAATGCCTTCATCTTAGTTTTCCATATGTTGTATTCCTTTCCATCAAAATAAGGCGGTCTGGTATTGCTTTGCCTTTCAACTAGACCTAGAGCCAACATACTAGTCATGGATCTTTAACTCTGAAGTAAAACACTTAAACTTAAATGAGTACACAGGCTTTGATACCAATTGTGAAAGCTAGTATGAGCACCTAGAGGGGGGTGAATAGGTGCAAAAACAAATTTCCCTGAGAGAAGTGTGCAACTCTAATCAACAATAAATTATGAAAAGGAAATTAGACTATTGTAAACAAATTGAGTTACGATTAAAGTAAAAGAGCGTAGGGAAGAGAATAAGAACACAGGGTTTATAGTGGTTCGGCTTAATCCAAGCCTATGTCCACTCTTTCGCACTGACAGCCCATTGGTTAGATTTCACTATGAATCAAAAGAGTTGTTACAGTAAAGCTCTTCCTTGATTGCACAGTGTAGAGACTTTGCTACACTTCCTCAAGGTCTCACAAAGATATAAACTCTCTTTTAAGTACAAGATTTCACTCAACAATTGAATTGACTAAGAACAATGAGCTTCAGACTTTGGAATTCTTCTATCGCGCACACACTCGAACAACTGGAACATCTTCCTTATATACTCCTTCATGCTATCACACCCGTTGACACTTACCAAAGGAATTCTTCCAATCTACCCGTTGGACAAAATTAATTAGGGAGATTTTGAGTTATTTAAGGAATATGACGATAGCCCACCAATCCTGCTCGCTCATACAATCAGGATCTAGGTTTCCATAAATAAAACCTTCCAAGTATACTTTGTCAATCAACGGATCCAATATCCCTGAATCAATCTCAATTTGAATAATGGATTCCGACATGCTGTATCCAGCCAAGAGATCTTCTTCAGTCGATAGAATCAAATCCTCAACAAAATACTCAATTCTGGATAAGCCTTCTTCAATGGTCTAGAAACTGCCAATGAGGATAGACTTTGGGTCTTGAGTCTGGCAGTTCGGAGGTCTTCAAAATTTGATGGAAGAGTTTGCAAGTCTTCAGACTAGACTGATGGAAACATTTTGTCAACTTCAAAACACTCAAGGAAGTTTCCTCCAACAAAATGGAGCTATAGGAAGTCTTGGCACACTACAATAGATTAAGGATATGGTGACATTTTCCTACGACGAAAATAATTTTGTCACCATCAATATCCTTTTGCAGTCAAAACTAAGTTCATCGCCATAGGCTAAACAATGGCGATGAAGCGCAGATTCCATTGCTATTGAGAGACCAAATGCGACGAACATATGTTTCATCACCATTGATCATCTTATAGTGACGAGATATCAGTGTGATCATGTCCAAGCGAGACTTGAACAGACTAAGGCGATGACAATGATGATGATTGACATTGACAAAAACAAACGTTCATCACCATTGCAACAAGCAACAGTAACAAAGTTTTATTTTCATTGTATTTACATCGATCAATGGCATCTAAATCAAGGTGAAGAGCTTTATAAAAAAATTAAAATTAATGTTCCATTTTGTTGCCACCTTCCCAAAAGTGAATCACCAAAAGGAAAACTAATGGATTACAAAGCCCAAAAATTTAGCATGGACTATCCCAAACTCATACTAACAACAAATTTTGGGTTTTAATTTAATCAATTTAAACATGCAAATCAATTTATTGAGAAGCTATCACTTATAAGTAATTGGAAGGTCAATTAGACTTTTGAGTAAAGTGTGGGAGAGCACTTTATTGTCATGAACCAGAGATATCATATATATGAGGATGATGACTTGATTTTTTTTTTTTTTGGGGTCCTATTTTACTCCTACTAGGCAGGGCGTGGGAGTCGAAACCTATACTTGAAACTAAATTGTCCACACCCCAATCTTCCTAAGAAGATGGGGATTCGAACCCCCCACCTCTCCCTTCCATGTTGGAATGGTGGCCACTAGGGCAAACCCCAGTAATTGATGATGACTTGATTATGCTAGATAAATTTGACGCTCTTTCAATACCTTTTCTTTTTATATTCAAAATCTTTTGCAAGTAGTCATAGTCAATTTTAAGTCTAAACCACTAACATGCAATTGGTGATTATGCGGGTGCACAATCAATAATTTAACATTCAATTAATCAAAGAAATAAACAAATAAATTGCTAGAAATAGAGCTAAACTCAATGCATAGCAAAGGACAACCTTACTACTATTAATTTCCTAATATATGCAAGATGTTAATAAAATTATGCATACACTAAACATAATTTCTAAATATCGTGCAATTGTAACTGATTCTTTTTTCGTTTTTTCTTTTTCTTGTTTAACAAAAAATTAAACTATATGAAGTGCATTAGATGCAATTTTATCTAAATTATGTCTATGAATTCTAATTATACTAAGGACATGGTACTTTCATATGCTGAGGAAAGTAGGCCTAGGAGATAGCGAAGAAGTTTGGATTGGAGAATAGTAGAAAGACGGAGACTCCAATGTCCTATTCATCCAAACTTGATAAATATGAGTAGGGTAAAAAAATTGATCAAGAGGTGTATGTGTGGCACCCCTGAACCACCTAAGGTCACCACAGTTACCTATCGCTACACCTAATGAACACTAGTTACATCTCTTAGTAGAGCATCGTAGTTCATAGGCATTTTTTTTTTTTTTTTGAAAACGGTCCCAGCGCAACGTATTAGCGGAAGCATATTTTAATATTACCATCTCTCCCTCCAACAATCATGATACAATGCACACCACTAAATACCATAGGAAAAGATAAAGCTGAGCCACTTTTATTTACATATTTTCATGATGGATTTTCTCGGGTCGATACAACAAAAGAAAGCCAAGATTTTTAGCTACACTTGGCCACATCCCAAAAGGATAATTCGACCCCTAAAGTGATCACATGTCATCCTCCATCTATCAATGGCGGCTATTCCCAAAAAGAAATGTCAGCTCTCTAACCCTCACGCAGCTGTCACACCCATCCTGGCGCGTCGAGCGATGGTGGTGGCAACATCCCCCTAAACACTCCATCTCGGCGGACATGAACTGATAGAAACTCCTGGATGACAAGGCCCTCGGCTAGGCCCACATCGTACATGACCAGCACTCGCACTCGCACAAATGTCAGTCCAGGGACGGTGACGCAGTCGATCTCCATACACTCTACCTCTCATCCGATGGGAGGCCATAGAAGGTGCCTCGCGTGACGGTAGGGAGTGGCATCTTTCAAATCTGAAATGTTGGTCCCCGAAGGGGTAAGTACAACCACTCAGCAAGTAAAAGATCCAATAACCACTCACTGCATCACACAATTAATCATAACAATCATAGCATAGTACATGCCATTCATGCATCCAAGCATAACTTACCTTGCAGCCATGCATATGCAAACACACTATATGTACATGCATCCTCATATACTTATCCCAATCATGTCACATACACATCGTCATGCCATAAGTGATCATCATCATGTCACACACGTATCATCATGCCATAAGTAATCATCATCATGTCTCACACATGTATCATCATGCCATAGGTGATCATCATCATATCTTACACATATCATCATGCCATAGGTGATCATCATCATGTCACACATATCATCATGCCATAGGTGATCATCATCATGTCTCACACATATCATCATACCATAGGTGATCATCATCATATCTTACACATATCATCATGCCATAGGTGATCATCATCATGTCACACATATCATCATCATATCATATATGCATGATTCAATTTCCACTTTTATCTTTCAATTCGATCACCACATCTCTCTTTCCCGGGATTAGTAATTGCATCCCATACTTAATCACTCGCACCTCAACCTGGCATCGCGAGAAAACCTCCGGCACACACCATCGGGCATTTGGCACCCCCACATTCCGAGCATCTCGCATCCCAACTGGCATCACGAGGCATCCCCTCGGGCACAAACCTCCGAGGCTTCCGGCACCCAACCATTCCGAGCATCTCGAAACTCCCGAGGACATTCGGACATGTATCTCAATACAACTAGGCATCCAGCACCCCCCATCCCGGGCATCCTGACACTCCCAGGGCATTATCAACCGTCTCCAACAGTTTCCTCATTTATCATAATTCATGTTCACCCATTTATGTCTCAAAAATCAGCATGGCACATGATGTAATGGCAAACAAGATCACTTTCATCATTTTAATTCTTATATGAATTTCCAATCATCATCATACATGCAGCAAGGTACAACCATTAATGATAATACAATCCATGGGGTCCATACAACTTAGAGTAGTCCATATATCATGCCTTTTTATAATTTACTAAATTCCACCTTGCACAATTTTGGAAAACATTTAAATTAAATATCCATATGATCCTCAAAAATCACAAAATCAGAGCATGTGCTAGATAAGACATAAAGGTAACAATTTCATGAAGAAAACATGCCCAAAAGAGCTTCACACAAAGAGATATAGCTCACACATTACAACATGCAAAATTCGGACAAAGTCAGATTGTGCAGTTTTTGAAATATTTCGATTAAAATACCCGAATGACCTCCAAAAATTCTGAAATTTTACCAGGTTATAGCCAAGACCCTAAGGTAGATTTTTCATGAATACATATATGCCATATTAGTTCTAGATAATTTTCTATAGACGGTCGAAGCTCCTGTTTCTAGCACCGAACAGTCCAGTTTAGCTATCTCTGAAATATTGAGGTTTCGCCTACTTATCTTTCTTCGTTTCCTCTGAAATTTGGATATTTTTTTCTCCAAGAGGTCCCCTACAACTTTCATTAAAGGATCTAAGTGAGATTCTCAAAGAATAGTCACCATATAGGTCTAAGAAGTCTCGGGTATCCAGTACCGTATTTCCAGATTTACCACTTCAAAAGAAAATCGTTTCACTAGGCTACACTTGCTCATTTTACCTCAAATTTGAGTATGTTAGTCTTTAGGATGTTCTCTACAACTTTCATGAAAAAGTCGAAGTGAGATTCTCGGTAAAAAGCAACATGCAACACACAAAACCCCAAGAGTCTTCGTAGGAGGAGGGTTTCACCCCTTAAAACTCAACCTTTTTGTCTCAAATTTTAGTATGTTATACTTTGAGATGTTGTCTACAACTTTTATGAAAGAATCGAAGTCAAAATCCAACTCAAAACAGGCATGCAAGCCTCTACAATATTCTGGGTCGGACGGTATACACGAAAACAGCAAGCTATTTCAAAAACAAAGCACACTAGATTCGGTTTCTCACTCCTAATCACCCAAAATTCAACACCATTCCAAACACACATACAAGACACACATGCAAGAGTAGAAAATGGATCCTAACTTGCCTCCAAAACCGAGCAAACGAGGCACACGGTTGGCGACGGACGGACGAACGGCGTGTGGGCGAGCAGCTCCTTCTTCTCCTCTCGGTTCCTCTCTTTCTCTCGCAACTCTCTCTCTCTCTCTCTCTCTCTCGGCTTGGGCGACAACCCCTCAACCGGCCACTCTCCCTCTCTTTTTGTTTCCCCTAAATCCCATCATTAGTCATGATTAGTAGCCTTCCTCAATGGCCAATGCATGGGGTCTTCTTTTTGCCATTTGGCAAGGCATGCAAGATGGGCTTGGGAGTGGGCTTGAAAGGATTTGGGCTGGCCTCTCCCTTGTGGCCGATGACAGCCCATCCGTGGGCTTCAATGGGCCGGCCATTTTGGCCCATTAAAGGTCCACGCCATTGGGCCTAAGACCCAAGCCTAATTAAACCCCTATTTTACTTTTAACAATTCACTTTTAATTCTTTCTTTCATAGATTCCAAAGTTTCAATCTCATATGGCCATAATCTTGTAACATTTAATCTATAGGGATTAAATCTTTGAGGTGCATAGCCAAGAATAAATTATTCTTATTAATATATCCTATAATACTAATTTAAAAACTCATGAACACAAGCATATAACACTTAGTCTTAAGAGAAAACTAATGGCTAAAGCATAAACCATAAGTAATTTCATTACCTAATCTTGGGCTTTAATACGTCTTAGAGGTCATCTTGAATTTTCGGGATGCCACAGTATGGAAGTATGATTGGCTCTTTACTTTATCTTACTACTTTTAGACTTGACATTCTTCTTATTGTATGTATGTGTGCTCAATTCCAAACTAATCTAAGGGAATCACATCCTTTTGCTGTCAAAAGAAGTATCAAATATGTTGGAACTTATTCTATGCTAGGATTATGATATCCAAAAGGTTCAGATTTAACACTTGTTGGATATTTAGAAGCTAACCTTGTTGGATGTAAAGTTAATAGGAACAACACATCAGGAACATGTTAATTAATGGATACATGTTAGTATCTTGGTATTCAAAGAAACAAAGTACAATCGCTCTATTAACTGTGAAGCTAAATATGTGGCGCCTGGTGTAAGCAGATAACATAATTATATAATGCAAAAAATACAAAAACACATGATCTTTCATCTTTATGATTTTCATGATAAGAAGGATGATAACATACCTTTATCCCTAGTGATTCTCTTGAAGTAGTTGTTATGGAAAACCGAAGAAGTGCATAAATCTGATTTTCCCCCTTAACCCACTTTTCCTTAATGTATTCTGTCTGATGGAGGACAAAATACAATGTTTTTTTCATGTTTCACGTGGAGAGGACTAGATTCTATTTACATAGGCTATCAATAGATGCCTTCTATCAAAGCACATTCTACTTTCATGTCTTTTCATAAGAGCTATAACTTCCTCATAAGGATTGCATCATTTGGTGAAGGCTTGAGGGACTGATTCTTGTAGCATGGATCCAAGGACGTCCCAATAGTAGGCTAAAATTGCTTACGGTATCTAGTACTTAGAAAATCTAAGTAATGGTGACAAGGCCCACCATCAATGGCAAGTCGATCTCCCTTAATGCTTCCTTCCTCATCTCATCAAAAGCTTTAATGGGAGTCTTCACAGGGTGGATGCTATCCATACTTATTACCAATTGATGGAGGGTGGATAGAGGGCATATATTCAAGGTGGAGCCATTGTTGACCAATAACCTTAAGATCCTGTTATCAAAGTGTTGATCAAATATGTAGCACACCTTGGTGTGCTCTTGCCCTTCAGGAGGAAGATCTTTCTCGGAGAAGGATATTCGATCTCTAAGGAGGATGGCACAATTTTGTTGATTTGATGTGCCTTGTTAGAAATGTTCTATTGTGATTCTTTGTTGCGATTGTCTATCTAGATTTTTTAGGCTAGTTAGTGTAGGGAATTAAGACATGTCATCTTCATGAAGTTTGTTTTAAATCCTTTGATCTTCATTGTTAAAAGGTTTTTGATAAATAAATTGACCTTTTGATCACATTTTTCTAAATATCGATTGGAAATACACATCTTGTATAACGAAATGTCTTTGGTACATGTGATGTTTCCAAAAGAAAATATTTAAAATCTTTTCAAAATTTGATTTGACTTTAGAAATGTCAAGGTTTGGACCATATCTAAAATATCTACAATATTTAGAAGTGCATTTATGTGAGCTCCAAATTAGTCTTGGCAATTAAATACATTTCATAGCCTAGATATATATTCCTTTGTCTAAATATTTTCAAATCTCTTTCAAATTTTGATTTGGTATTCTAGTTTTCATGGTTTGGACCGTATTTAAAATATCTGCAATGTCCGTGAGTGCATTTATGCGAACCCTAAACTAAGCTTGACAATTAAATGCATTCCATAGATGAGACGACCCTTTGTCTCAAAACCTCACTTTTCACTATCATTGATTTCAAATACATCTTTAAAGCATCACATGTACCACCTATGCATGCAATGATGTCATTCATTAGAGATGCTTGTATTTGTGATTAGCGCATGCCTTTGGAATAAGTGATCTGCTGACAATTCACCCACTTGATTGATTAGTTGAGAAATATGGATCAAAAACCTATCGGTATGTTTAATTCATGCCAATGCATGTGATTTTAGATGAATGTTAGATGCGATGCCTAATACAGAGAGAAAAACCTGGGGATTCACTTAGAACATCTTTCTAGGGACTTATAAGTATTATTGGCCATGCGAGAACACAAATGGTCAATAATGGCTGTAAGTCCTAAAATGAATTGGGTAGGCGTCTAGAGAAACCTACACATAAATTATAAATGCCAACCCTGATGCACAAATTTGGTTGATTTTGAACTTTGCTTCATTTGATTGATTACTTTTGATCCCATGTCGTACTTTTGATTGTTTTGACGTGTATGAGCATTTCTTTCCATTGTATGTACCTAGCTCGAGTTCTTAGATTAAGATTAAACTAGGACCTTGAAGACAGAGTTCACACAAAGATGGTGGGAGGTTGATGTCCATTCCGACCATATTTTTGTACCATTCATCCCCGACATATGTCTCGAGTCTCCCTCATTTGTATAAACA
This sequence comes from Eucalyptus grandis, assembly GCF_016545825.1. NCBI lineage: Eukaryota > Viridiplantae > Streptophyta > Magnoliopsida > Myrtales > Myrtaceae > Eucalyptus > Eucalyptus grandis. Next base: position 14,969,850 of record NC_052621.1, read on the forward strand.
CCCGACGAGTTGTGAGTTCTTTCCTTTTCTTTCATTTTATTTCTTTTAAATTTTTAGGATTACATGATAGATTTACTACTTTACTTGGTTGTTTATTTAGAACTTTGTACTTTAAATTCAATTGCACATTTTCTTTTGTCTTTCTTAGAAATAGAATGGCATGAATATGACTATCCACATATGATCACTTAGTTTAGAATAAACAATCCTAAAAAGGTAAAAAAAAATAAAATTTATGGACACCTTAAGTAACATAGCATACAGTTAGGTATCAAACGAACGCTAATAGAAAATTTATTGTAACCCAAGTCCCCAAACCTAAATATCTAGTTGCACAGAAATCAAATAACTACTCTCGACCCTCATTGAATTTTCTAGCCAACCCCCAAAAACGAGGCTAGTGGCGACTCCCATCTAATTTTCTAGATTATCTTTAGAAACTAGATCGCTTAATAAATCTGTTGTGACGGTTATGAACCTTAGAAAAAGGTTCATGATTATGATTTTTAGCATACTCAAGATGGTGAAGCCAAAAAAGATGAAGTGATGCCATCTTTAGTAGATGGACATCTTGAGAGGGCTATCATGGTCATCAAAATATCCTTAAACTCACATTTACATTTGGTTTCCTTTCAACCTTAAAATCGTCAATCAAGACATACAGTGACGTCAAGGTAGGGTCATGACACCTTCCGTTGTCACGCACGATATGAGCTTGGAAGAGCTCATGACCATGTGTGAGGAGACACACAAGAGGTTCATCTGAAAAGGTGAGAAGATGATGGATGTGAACCATAAGGAAACTCCCATGGTCAAGTATCCTTAAGCCCGACCTGTCCCCCTTCCTTTCCTCGAGGGCAGGTGGTGGAGAGATCGGGTCACGACAAAGGGCTACCAAAAAGTTTCAAGCAAGTTTGCTACAAAATGTTAGCAAAAATGAGACTAGAGCCTAGAGCAAAAAGTGCATAGATTTGTGCAGTTAGGAACATCAGAGTCAAAACCATAGTAAATCACTTCAAAAAATTGTGAAATTTTAATACGTTATAAAAAAGACAATGAAAAATATTTTCCGTGAAGGACACTAGACCTATTTCTCTTTGTATAGAGAGCACCAAGTCAATAACTTAACCTTTAAACTTGTAAATTTTTCCGTAACTGTCACACACTAAGAAAAGGCATTTCAATACTCAAAACTTAACCAAGTGTTACCAAATTTTAGTGTTATATGGGAGGACAAGCCCTACAACTTTCATGAAAGAGTATGATCTGAATCTATCCCGAAATTGACAGAAAAGAAATCGAGGAACACACTAACATCCTCCTATTTGCACATATCCGCAAAACACCACCACGAAAAGAGATCACATTTTCACTACTTGTACTGCTTCTAGAAATCTAAGGAAAATGTATGACAAAGTATCCATAATTTGCTACAACTACTACAAAGAAAACAAGACTAAATTCACAACAGAATGTTCAGCAGGAAATATACAATATCTCGAGGCCTCAGACGTGCGATTCTGAACAGACCACTAGTAATTTTAGGATTTCTATGAACTCAACATCTATAACTCTACTAATCCTTATGCAAACCTCATTCAAGCCTTAACCACACACGTGTACAACACCTAAGCAACACATCGATCACCACAAGTTTGTCCCAAACTCAAACAAAACCTTAAAATCCACAAGTAAGCTACCAGCCTACATAGATCGACATGCAAGACCACTTCATAACACACGCCATCCGGCAAACGGCAAACCACAGCTTTCCTCCTACGATTATACTCCTTATAACAGCCGTGAAACCCACATGCAAACCACAAAATGCCTATCTAGCCCCACAATTAGCAAGATAAATCTAGAACAAAATCATCAAGAGACAATTTCCCCCCAAACCAACGCCATCCGCACCTCGCTCCGCAACCCATAGATTATCCTAGCCTAGTACCCCCACCGTTTCCTTACCCGATTGATTCTTGTTTTCCTTCGCTTCCTGGCTCTTTAGAAACTCGGGCATCTAGAATTCAAAATTGGAGGGAAAAACATAGAGAAAAAGAAGAGTTCCTGCCGAACTGAAGGAAGAAGAAAAGAGAAGAAATGAGAGAGAGAGAGAGAGAGAGAGAGAGAGAGAGAGAGAGAGAGAGAGAGAGAGAGAGAGAGAGAGAGAGAGATGATGTGAAAGCAAAACAAGAAAATTTTCCAAATTTTAGTTTGGTTTTGTAAAAAATATTAAACCTAGTTACCGATCATCAAATCATGCAAACAACGTGTCAAACAAAAGTTTATGATGTGTCCTTGCATCCGAATCAACAAGACATAGCTTATTCGCAAGTGACTAACCTATCTAGATGACAGGCAAATTTCGCAAAATTTTTTCATGGTTAGAAATAAATGTCAGGACCAAACTTCATGAGACACTCAGTCCAAAATCTAAATGCAATAAATCATACAAAATCAGCAAGAGCAATGCAACAGAACATGCATATTCCAAAATCGATCACCCTACTTGCAAACAGTTTTTGGCATAGCAAACGAGGTCCGATTTACATTCATAATACGTCTATGAAAAGCTCTTGAAACCAGCTTCAAATCCCGTGAGACCTCGAAACCTAACAACAACATTGTCTAGCTCAAACGAAGACGGTAATACAACTAGTCTAGTTAGACCATCCGAATTACAGAATAGACAATCAGACAAGCAAATCAACAATAAAGTTCATTCTAGGCCATCATCCATCATCTATAGCCATCCTAAGCTACAAGGATCATCCATGCAAGCATACATCATCCCAAGGTCGAGCTCTAGCCCTAACTGTATAAGGTAATCTCGCATCATTGAGCTCAAGATCAAGAAGTTTGCCTCAGTCAATCTTCATGCGAAGCTCAATCAAGCCACGGTCATTACAAGCCGAGGGCTAGAACACACCTAAAGGAGGTCGGATTGAGTTGAGGACTGCCAGACTACACCATATGAACGTTGAGGCTCAAACCAACTTCATATTGTGCCGAGGAAGACTAGAGGAAGAGGTCGTTAGTTTAAGGATCGCTGACGGCCGTTCAGTCAAGTTCCGACCACTACTAGGTTGGGGACTAGTTGAGGAATGTTGTTAGAAACTTCGGGAGGTTGTTGGGGTCACCAGATCGCTGATTAAGTAGCTTGACATGCCGACGGAACTTACCAGTGTAGAAATCGGTACTTGTGCCGGGCCGTTTTTACGGCTGGACGAGAAGACATAGTAATCCTCTAGTCAATGAATGGCTATGGATAGCCTCGGGAAGATGTGAGGATCGTTGGATGGGATGGCGTGCCGCCAGCGGGGCTGTGATGAGTGGCGAACGATGTAATAAAAAGAGTGAGTCCGGTGGCGGTTTGAGTGCGTGTGTGCGTGCGTGTGTGTGAGAGAGAGAGAGAGAGAGAGATTAGATCTCGATAATGAAGCCCCCTTTGCATTTTGGAGAGGAAAATAGTTTATATACTCCCTTGCAAGATCAAATTCTAGCCCTTAGATTAATCCAAGGGCTAGGAATTGATCTCTTTAGCTAACTAACTCGCTTAGAGGCTAAGCTTACTAAAGATTGGTTGATTAATGTACACATATCAATTTAAATTGCTGTGATAAACTTCCGATGAACGACTTATGATTAATTTTGAGATTAAGGGCTAATCACAGGCTTTTTCGTAATTTCACATACCTGGGGGCAATTTTGTAATTTTATGTTGCAGAGGGAGAGGGGACACTTGTTAAAGCCTGGCCTGATCGGAATTGGGCTTCGGCCACTAGAGAAAGGCTGAAAAACGGCCTTGGATCACTGACAATAAATGCTGGTCAAATTTGAGTTGACCCAGTCAAGCCTAGTTGACCCACACTTGATCGGGTTGAACCGGTTTGGTCTTCCCTCCAATATTGTCCCGATTTTCTTGATTTTGTCCAATTAAAGTGGAATTAAAATTGTTTTATGCAAATTGGATCAAATTGAACAAAATTGGGTTCCTCAAGGTAACTAATTGCGCAAGAAATGTCTTAAATTGAATCAATTTCTGTTGAATCGTCACCATGAGCTAGACTAACATTTGTAATTGGAATTTCTTTAACCAAATTGAAGCTTGATAACTTCAATCGGATGTCTGTCTAGAGTGGGCTGTGTTAAATTGGCTTGATCAGAACACAAATTTCTAGGATTCAAGAAAGTTAAATTGATAAAACTAGAATGCTCCCAAGTGAATTTCTAAAAAAAATGACCCTGGATTTAGATTTAGTTTAAGAAAATGAATTGATGGGAAGTTAAGCAGGCAATTTTGATTTTGGCCCTTGATTATAGCTAAAAAATGGCAACTTTTATCTCGACATGTCAAATCACCGAAATGGTCACACAACTGATCTCGCAATAACCTCTAGATCAAATGTTGTAAAAGGAATTAAGTCAAAATATGAACAGAGTGAAAGTAATTTTATTTTTTATGGATTTCGAGCCTAAATTCGAAAAAATTAGAAAATGAAGATCTTAATCAATTTCCATAAAAAAAAATTATGGTAAAGTCAAATTAGAGCTAAAATGAGATGATTTGGGGGGGTTTGTATGTTTCAATTTTTATGGTCAAAGGATTGACTAAAAAGTCAATTCGAAGTCAACCTTTTGGTTTTTGGTTTTTTGCAAAAAATGAGTAGGTTACATACAAATGATGAGGAAAGGAAAAAGAAAAAAAAAAAAATTATACTTTTGGATTTGAGTTCTATCATGATTAGAAACCCTAATATTGAGTTTTTACCTTTAATGACACGTCGACTAAAAATTAAGTATTAATAGCTACCCCTCTTTGAGAGATAGTCCGGAGAAGTTCTACTCAAAAACCAAATGATACCTATAATTTTTAGTCAACTCTAGTGGGGAATAAAAAATGAAAAGAAAGACAACATATTATTTGAGGCTTACTTGAATGCTTATCATCAGTCCCTTGTGTTGTTTGTTTCTCCATATGATACCTTCTCTCTTCTCTCATCGGATGGAATGAAGCAAATTAACTCAAGGGAACTAAGGAACTAAAGAGATAGTCTCACCATGTAAAAATGGGTTTTTAATAACTTTTTCACATTATATATCAATAGAGCACTCTAGACAGTGTGAAGCACTCTACATATTAGAATCACGCAATGCTATTAATGATATCGACACCGGAACACCTGGAGTCTCAAAAGTTAGCATGAAGGGACACTCAAGTACCAAAAATTATGAAAGTGACACTTTAGTGCAAAAATCGGAGCAAAATGAATCACTTAAGTGCCACCAGCGAGAAAATCCGGCCAAAATGTTGACGTGACAATTTTCCGGCGAGCTGCGTGCAAAACGACGTCATTTTGCATGTTAATATAGCTAAATAGTATCAAAATGACGTCATTTTGGTGCTGACATGATAAATAAACAATTAAATTAAATTAAATTAATAATTAATTAATTTTTTATTATTAAAAAAAAAAAAAAAGAGGGAGAGGAGGAGGAGGGAGGTAGTCGACGGTTGAGGGCTCAACCCTTGCCACCGTTGCCTCCCCCGTCGCCGAAAGGTGTTAAAGGGTCGGTTCGGGCTGCCAAGCTTGGGCCGGCGACAAGGGCCTACATGCCCTCACCCAAATCTGGGGCGAGAGTCATGGCCCTCCCCCTCCCTCCTCCTCCTCCCCCTCCTTTAAATTTTTTTTAATTAATTACTTTTTAAAATTAAATTAAATTAATTATTATATTAAAATTCGAATTATACCAAAAAGATGTCGTTTTGTGTGTGGTTTGCTCGGTCAACCTTCCGACGAGCCATGTAAGCGAGAAAATTAATAAAAAATTATCACGTAGGATTTTCGGTGAAATTTGCCGAATGTGGCACTCAAGTGTCCAATTTTTCATTAAAAAAAAGTGACACTTAAGGGTGCATTTGGTAATGTTTCTCTTCGAGGGATCAATTTTTGAACAGAAATAGTTTTTTTTTTGTTCCGAATACAATTTTTAGTATAAGAATGCGTTTGATAATTGCAAAAAAATTATACTCTAGGAATAGAAACGCATTTGGTAAACTTATATAATTTTTTTTGTTTCTTTTAATTTTTAATATTTTTATTATATTTTCTTTTTCCTTTTTCTTTTTCTCTTTGGCCGATCACCGGCCACCGCCGTGACCAGCGACCGACTGGGCGACATCTGGCGAGCTTGCCAGTGGCCTAGCGAGATCGCCGCTGGCCAGGCAAGCCTCCTCGTGGCAACGTAAGGCTCGACCTCACCTAGGCTGGGCAAGACTGACCTCACCTAGCCACTAGCGAGGCTTGGCCTCGCCGGGCCACCGCTAGGTGACGCCAACCTGGAGGTGGTGTGACATCCTGGATTTTTTGCTTTTGCTTTCAATTAAATTAATCGGACCTTTCATCGACATGTCTATAGTGCTATTCTCAAAGCTGATTACTCATGAGATAAACTAGACTATCTGGGGAAGTAAATAAGGGATTTTAATGCAATAGATTTGAGAATTCGAGTAGAAATCGACTACTCAACCATGCTCATCTATAGAGATCATTTCAAGATAGGAAGATCGATTAAAAATCATAGATAAGTCGGTTCAACTAAGATGTGTGGTCAAATGTGGATGATTCCACTAAATTGCAAAATTATCGTCGATCGACACTAGACTTATTTTTCTGTCGTTTTGGTACCCTGTGTCTTTTTTTGAAATCTCAAGATTTTCACAACCACCGAGAGTCGTCAATGTGTCGAAGGGGTTCATTATGGCTCGAAGAAAATCGACCACAAGTCATTTCCATTAAAAATTCTTGAAGGCTACCAAATCATCTAGGTCACGCTAAAATCGCGCCAAATCAAAATTAACCACGAATTTGAATCCGATTTCAAAAATTAAAAGTTTTGTCACGTTACAAGTCATTTTCAGACCATCACTCGCCTTCCGTAGATTTTTCTGCAAACCGGAATTTTTTGGGAGAGAGTCGTGGTAGGGTCATTTTTGTCCAGAAAAGTTTGAGGACCGTTTTTTATCGCGAATTTGGGATGCAAGTAGGTTTAATTGATGAGGAAAAATGTCAATTGGATTGAAGACTTGACGGTTGGATTTATAGGAGCTGAATTGGGTTGATTCAAGAAGGAATTGAATCCAATTTGTGCCAAATGGCTGCAAAATTCGTATGCCCCATGACCCATGACCTTTGGACCAACTCAAGTCTTCTAGAAGGGGTCTTTTGGTTTAGAAACTTACCTCACCTAGCCACTGGCGAGGCCATTTGTGGAGGTGGGACCAGCTCAAGGGGACCAAATGGGATAGGAAGAGACCAAGGTGGTCCCCCTATCCAATCGATCTCCCCCTCCTTTCCCTTCCAAGCCATCGACCACCTCCCCGCTTTTCCCTGCAGCTTTGACCTCTCGCAACCCAAGAAAGCCAACCAAAGACCTCCTCTTCCCTCGTTGACACCACACGCCACTCGCCAGAGCCACTGAACGCCACCATCATGCGTCTACACTCACCCGTAGGTCTTGCGCAAGCTGCATCGGTTTTGCCTGTCCGTGCATCCTTACGCTGTCATCCCCGCCCCTGTGCGTTGCCTCAGGCCGTGCTGGAGCCCGTTCAACTGCCTCCAACCGCCGTCAAAGCTCGGAGCCGTCCATTCGACCCATTAAAGCTCTGCCTATCCGCCGCCGGTCTTTGCTTGCTCAACCAACCTTGGATCAGCCTTCTCTCAGCCTTAACTAGTACCGAACAGAAACCGAGCCGTGTGGGTCTCCAGCCCACTGTTTGGGCCGTTTTCGGGCCGTTTCCGACCTTGAAAGGCATTCTTGCTTTGGAGTTTCTTGTCCCTCGCCGCGTCCCCATCATTTTGATTCGAGCGGATCATTAATCAAGTGAGTTTAACTCACTAATCCTTACTTAGTAAGTTAATAACACTTAAGGGTTGATTAATTTAAGTTAAGCTTGGATTAGGTAATTAGTTAGAACGGATTAGTGAATTAGTTAATTGATATTGCATGTTAGGTGGATAGAGTAGTGCAATTAGCAAGTAGATAGGTAGTAGTATTTAATTAACAAGTCTCGAAAATTTTCCGAGCTCGTTTCGATGTTTAATTAGGCTTTTTGGGCCTAAGTGAGCATTTTTAGTATTTATTAATTATTTTCCATAATTAATTAATTATTTATTTATTTTCCGGAAATTAGATCGGAAAAGCCGGTGACCGGAATTTTGTTCTGATTGCACTGGTATAATCTGTTTATTTAATTGACTGTTATTTTATGCAAATCGAGTGTGATTTGTGATTTTGGGGTATTTATCCTCAAATTAATTAATTAGAAAATCATCGGGCGTCGGTTTACAGCGTCAAAAATGTGTTTTCAAACTGTGGAAATTTGTGAGATTTTCAAAGGGAAAATATTGTATTTTGGCTAATGCTAACCGTGTACCCACATACGACTGTTTTTATCATGAAGGATAAAAATGGTGGCATTCTTAAAAAGTGAAAATAGTATACTATATTAACCTATGGGTTCTGATATGTCAGCTTAGTGAGAGCAGTATACTTTATTAGCTTAGAGTAAGCATCATGGGTATACTATATCAGCCTGACGTCTTGATATGTCAGCTTAGCGAGAGCAGTATATCTAGCCTAAACAACTTCTAGAGAACATTATTAATGTACTATATCAACCCAAGGGCTCTGATATATTAGCTTAGCGAGAGCAATACACTATTTTATCAACTTAGTGCGAGCTATACTATCTATTTTCAGCTTAGAGTGAGCAGTCTTGAATATGACCGAACTTTATATATAGTATTGACTGGCTTGACTAAGAGTTGGCCTTGATGACATGTAATTGACTAAATCGATTGATCAATGGTTCAATATGATGGATTGAAATGATTGATTGGAGTGACTAGATGGTTAGTTGAATTATATTGACTTGCAGGAATGGACTGAGGCCAAGGTAAGTTCTCTGACTCGTGTTTGCACTTAGGTAGCCTTTGGGGCGTATTTTCTTCCTAGTTTGAGCTTAGCGAGTTGAATTTGCTGAGACATCGTCTCACCCCGTTATAGGATAACATTTTCAAGTCCCTAAATGGTCGCTCCTCCTGAGCATTTTGGACAGCCTAAGAAAGTCACAAAATAGACATCTTACATTCCATTACATGGGAGCCCTAGGAACTGGACCTATGAGCTGGTAAGGTCCATAGTATGGGTCGATGCGAGTCTACCCAAAAAGGTACCCCACCGATACCAATCATGGTATCGCCGAGTTCAGGATGGCTAGAGAGAGGGCCCTATACCGGAATTTGAGATACCTCTATATGTGCTAGAGGTTACTTTTAGAAATGATAATGGGTCGACGATGTGTCCTAGGAAGTCTCTTTTAATCGACCATGAAGAGATGGGCATGTGCTCAGAGGATCGAGACGTGACAAGTGGCCCGACTAAGCTGAGCCTTGCTGGTGGCTAGGCAAGCTCGACCTCACCTAGTCTAGGCGAGGCCAAGCCTCACGGGCCACGGCGAGGCTTAGGCCGACGAGTCTCGCCGTGACTCAGCCTCTCCGGGGGCCGGCGATGCTCCAACGAGGTCGCTGGCCCTCGTCTGGCCGGTCGCCGGTGCTGGCCATGGTCAAGGCCGGTGACCAGCAAAAAGAGGAATAAGAAGAAGAAAAGAAAGAGAAAAAGAAGAAGAACAAAAATGTGATATCCTAAATTTCAGATTCTGTCTTCGATTCAATAAGTTGGGCTTTTCATTAACGCGCCTATAGTTCCTTTCCTTGAACTGATTACTCACGGGATAACTAATCTATCAAGTGAAGCCGTTAAGGGATTTCAACGCAATAGACTTAAGAATTCGACCAGAAATTGACTATTCGACCGTACTAATCTGCAAGGGTCATTACGGCACTGTTAAAATCAATTAGCGACCAGAGATAGGTCAATTCAATAGAGGTATGTGATTAGTGTGTGGGTAATTCAACGTAATTGCAAAATTTCTATTAATCGACACTAGACCGATTTTTCTGTCTTTTTGGTACCCTATGTCCATATTTGAAATCTCGACGTTTTCACGATAAATAAGAGTCGTCAATGTATCAAAGAAGTACGTTGTGGCTTCAAAATAATCAATCACAGGTCAAATGCGCTAAAAATTCCTAAAAGCTACCCAATAGATTAGGTTGCGCTAAAATCGTGTCAAATTGAAATTAATCGCGAAATTGAACCCGATTTCAGAAATTGAAAGTCATGTAATCTCGTAAGTCATTTTAGAAACGTCAACTTATCCTTCGAAGATTTTTCGGTAAACCGGGATTTTTGGCGAAAAATTCAAAGTAATGATATTTTGGACCGGAAAAATTAGAGTCATTTTTTATTGCGTTTTTAGGATTCAAGTTGGTTCAATTGACAAGAAAAAATGTAAATTTAAGTGTGGGCACCTTTGTTGATTTTATGGACGTCAAATTAGATCCAATTGGAGGGGAATTGATTCAATTTGGGGGAATTGTGTCAAAATTCGTAGGCCAAAGGTCCATCAACATTTTGGACCACTTGGAGATGCTTCTAGGGAGAATTTTGTGCAGCAAATTAGCTTGGATGACAGCCAAGACAAGTGGGACCTTGTAATGGGTGAGAATAGAAGAGAAGACGTTGTGGCCAAGATGGGCCCTCTCCAATCTTTAGCAATCTTCTTCTTACCCAGCCCCACTTTATCCATTTTAGAGTGTTTTAAGAGCTTGAAGTTGCAGAAAACAGCCAGCTCCCTCCCCTGAACCGTTGATCGCCTCCCCTGTCGCCGTTGGACTTGTCGCTCGACCGTCGCGCCATCCGCGAGCCTACAACGCACGTTTGCCCATTACTGCTCATCCCGTGGTCCAGCACCTCTATCACGCCAGCCGTGTCCCCCAAGCCTCCTTGGTTGTCATCGAAGCCTTGCCGTCGCCGTCAGCAGCCATCGTCGCCTACCTAGGTCGCTGCAATCTCCAACAATCCTCCCTCATTGTTTCAGTCATTGGTTTCCTCTCTTTTAGCCCAAGGACAAAGCCGAAGGCTAGCAATGACTTTTGGACTTCGTGGCCAGTTTTCAAGCCCGTTCGGTCTCCGTTTGGTGACGTCGCAATTTGTCGCCCGTCTTCGCATCGTCGTCACCGTGGACTCACTGGATCACTAAACCAATGAGTTTACTTGTAAACTCTGCTTAGGGAGTTAATGATACTTAAGGGGTGCTTAGTTTAGACTAAGTATGGTTTATAAGGTTAATTAGAATAGATTAGTGATTTAATTATTCGTTTGTGCATGTTAGATGGTTAGAACGGTTTAATTAGAGATTAATTAGATTGTACTATTTATCTAGATAGATTCGAAAATTTTCCTGGCCCATTCAGCCAATTAATTAAGCATTTCCGGTATAAGTTGGTATTTTTGGTACTTAATTGTATTTAATTAATTATTTTTGGTAATTATTTAATTATTTATTTATTTTTCGAAAATTATACCGAGATAGCCAGTGGCCGAAATTTCGTGCTGATTGTAATGGTGTATTTAGTTTCTACAATTGAATGCTATATTGAGCAAAATTTTAATTGTTAGCTTGTGCGAGTATTATTGTACGTCAGCTTATGAGAGCAATAATCGTCAGCTTGTGTGAGCATTGATACGTCAACTTATGAGAGCAATATATTATATTAGCTTAAGTGAGCTATAATATATATCAGCTTGTGCGAGCTACCATCTATGTATCAACTTATGCGAGCTATCATTTATATATCAACTTGTGAAAGCAATAACCATCTATATCAGCTTGTGAGAGCTATAATCTATTTTAGCTTGTGTGAGCAGTAATCATATCGATTGATTGATAGATGGTATCGATTGATTGATAAATGGTATTGATTGATAGATGGTATTGATTGTATCGAATCGATTGAATTGAATTGAGTGGATTAGATTATGAATTGTACTGACATGCAGGAAAGAACTAAGACAAGGTAAGTTTTCTGACTGGTGTGCATAAACTGCCTCTAGGCGTATTTCCTTCCTAGTTGGAGTTTAGGGGGTGAACTTGCTGAGACATTGTCTCAACTCGTGGTGAGCTCAACTTTTTTCAGGTCTTTAGAAGGCGGATCCTCCGGAACATTTTGGGCAGCCTAGGAGGATTTCCGAGTTAGTTACTCATTTCCCTGTTCCTAGGGGCAATGGGGTCTAGGTCTATGAACTCGTAATGACCACTGTCTGGGTTGATGAGAGTTTATCTCAAAGGGTGCCTCGTCAATTTAGGGCGTGGTATCGTCGCAGGCTCAATAGACATAGAGAGGGTCCTCTACAGGATTATGATGTCCCAGTTGCGGTAGTAGACGTTGCTCTTGGCGAGGGTACAACTGATCCTCCTGCTGGTCAGGTGGTGGACCCAAGTTCCCAAGAGACCTCGGAGTTTTCAGTTGGGGATTTGAGTGCCTAGAGGACTTGTAGGCTTTTCTGTTTGAGCAAACTCTTGTCTTTAGACTAGTCTTGTATATAAATCGAGGTGTTTACAAAAGCATGTTTTGGTTGTGATTTGTTTCCTACTTTTCTATCCTAAATTGTTTGTTATTAGGGGTAATTTGTTCCCTTCCACAAGCGTATTAAAATGAATGGGTCGGTGATGCGTCCTGGGACGTCGCAATTTTATCAACCACTGAGAGATGGGCATGTACTCGAGAATCGGAGCGTGACAAAAAAAAAATATTTCTCGGAAGTATTCCCGAGAACAAGAAACAATTTTTTTTCTGCTTCTTGTTTCTATTCCAAATCTGTTCCCAGGAACAAAAAAAAAATTGTTCCTGGGAACAAAAGTACAAATAAATGCAGTTCTATTCTTTTTTTGTTCCTCGAAACAAAAGAATTCCTCGGAACAAGAGAATAAATCATTTATTGTTCTTTGAGTAATCTTCTCATGGTAGTTGGTGCAACTTCCCCCAATGGATATTCACTAAAGTGCCCTGGAAGATCGACTTCCCCCATTAGTTATATCATGCAGTCCCCATTTCATTTTCAAACATTGTTTACATGTCTTCCAATAAATATTCTTGGATTCTCTTGTTCATTTTTTAGATGTTTGGCTTACATTCCGTTGTCATAATCCTACTACTTGTTTTACTTGATGACCTACTTTCCTTTTATTTAAATTCAAAGAACTGGCTTTTTTCTTATTAAACCTTTCCTTTTATTTACATAGTGAATTAGTGCTTTTTTAGGATCATGATACCATAATGGCAATTGGATCCAAGTCATATAATGTTGATTCTGTTGGACTCGCGTTTTCATGTCTTCAAGTTGATGTTTGATCTTCAAGTTCATAAATTTTGTGCTCTTTGCACATTGTTGTTTTAGGTTTTTGTTTTTCTCTCAAATTGATTCTATTGCTTCGTCTTCGAAGATTTTCTTAGCTAATATTACCAAGGGCAAAAGGAGAAAAACTGTGTTGAATCAGAGGTACAAACTAACCATGTTTTTCAATCTTGTAAAGAAATAATAATGCTTGTAATCTACAACTGAGTATGAACTCATGACTATTTTTTTTACACCTTCCGAATGCTAGCTTACTATAAATTATTGAAATAATAATTTGCAGGCTCTAAGTGTTATAAATAGAAGGATTGCTAGATGTCTTCAACGGGTGGTTCTAATGTCACAAATAGAAGGAGGAGATCTACAATGTGGGAACATTTTAAAAAGATTCCTAGTCAAGAAAAGGCTGAGTGTTTATATTGTAGCACTCTTATTGGTTGTGCTAGCGGACAAGGGACTAGTTTAATGCATCAGGAATATCCATATGCAAACGTCAGAAAAAGGCAAAAAGTGCCTTGAGTCAAGTTGTTGGGGGTGGTAGTTCATCAAGTCCTTAGAAATTTGATCGGGATGCTTGCAAAAAAGAATTAGTGATCATGTTTATTCTTAGTGAGTTGCCTTTTAAGTTGGTAGAGCATGAAGGATTTCGTCAATTTGTAAATAGAATTCGGCCAAAATTCTTAATCCCATCATGCAACACATTAATGCATCATTGTTATGATTTATACATGGAGGAAAGAAGTAAATTGAAGAAATATTTCTCCGAGACATCTCTTAGAGTATGTCTAACAACTAACACATTGACATCTTGTCAAAACTTAAGTTATATGTGTCTAATTGATCATTTTGTTGATGCCGATTTGAAAATGCAGAAGAAGATATTAATTTTTTGTCAGATCTCATGTCATTTTGCTGAGATAATAGGAAAAGCAATTGAGAAATGTTTGACTGATTGAGGGATCCAAAGTGTTTTTTTCTATCACTGTAGATAATGCTAGCTCGAATGACTTGGGAGTTCAATACCTGAAAAAGTTACTTAACTCTTGGAACTCTCTATTATTGAGAGATGAGTTACTCCATTTGAGGTGTTATGCCTGTATATTAAGTTTGATTGTTAGAGAGGGGTTAAAAAACATAAATGATTCAATTACTAGAATACGTTCAGCCGTACGTTATGTGAGATGTTCCCCTGGTAGGCTAAGAAAGTTCAAGGATTTTGTTGAGTTAGAGAATATTGAGTCAAAGAGTCCTATATGTTTGGATGTGGAAACTCGTTGGAACTCAACATATATGATGTTGGAATCAGCTTTGAAGTTTGAAAGAGCTTTTAGCAATATGGAACTTCGGAATAACAAATATTCCTAAGAGCTTTCTAAGGGGAAAGGGTTACCCACTAGTAAGGATTGGAATTATGCATGTCACTTTCTTCCTTTTTCTGAAGTTGTTATTTGATACAACTATAAAAGTTTCAGGTTCTTCTTATGTCACTAGCAATAATATGGCGAAGGACGTGTATGGGATTTATATGATGATTGAGAGATATTGTGGAAATGAGGACCAAAGCTTAGAAATGTCTAAAAAAAAAAAAAAAAATTCCTAAGTATTTTGGCAATGTGAACAACATAAATCTCACTTTTTTCATTACTTGCGTACTTGACGCGCGACATAAGTGGGACTATGTGAAATGGATGATTAGTCATGTTTATGAAAGCAAGAAGGCAGAAACTTTACAAGAAAAAGTGATAACATCTCTGACATTATTGTTTGAGCAATATCGCACAAGTGTGTATGCCCTCAAAGCAACTTGAGGCTAAAGAGCACAAGGATGGTAAGCATTTTTAGGTCCCTGGTGGTTGGTGCTAATATTATGACTGAAATGTATTTTAGCCAATCCGAACAACAATATTTGGATGAAAATTTGAATTGGACAAGTACTTGGAGGAAGCATGTGAACGTTATAACTCTGAATTTGATATCTTAAGTTGGTGGAAAGGAAATTCATCGAGATATCCTATACTTTCTACCGTTGCTCGAGATATCTTGGCCGTGCCCATCTCGACTGTAGCATCGGAGGCGGCCTTCCGCATCAGAGGTTGTGTGCTTGATGTGTTTCCTAGTTCCTTGACCCCAACCATGGCGGAAGCTCTTATATGTGCCCAAGATTGGTTACAATCCACGCCACTTTACATTCGATTGAGGAGGATTTAGAAGACCTTGAAATCTTTGAGTCGGGTGAGAAAATATGATTGTAAAATATTTATACCTTTCTTTATTTTAATGCGTACATTAGTTCTCATTTTCGTCATGAATTTATTGTAGAGTTGCCAAATACGACCACAGAGTCAAACTCAATATTGACTTCTCTTGATGATTGATGTATTAGAGGTTAGTATTTTGTAATATGTGTAAGTTCTATTTCTCTTTTTGCACTCCTAATATCTTCTGCTTCTTAGATTTTTCAATTTTGTGCTAAATTCATATACAAGCATTGTTGGCTTCCCTGCTCACCAAGCATATAGATTCTTTGATTTCTAAAGGCCCCCTGGTGGTGCCTCTTGACTGCAAATGGATGTGGCACTGTCATAGGCTTAACCTCGTTTTCTGTAGAAAACAGAACACTAACAAACTTTGTAGTCTAAGGACATGAGTACTAATTCTTCTTACCAAATTTGTCGCATTGGAAAATATATTTGCTTGTTTGAGAGCATGTCCAATGTTCACATGCTTCATTCTTGTCTAGAATTTTACCTCTTTCTTTGATAGAAACCATTGTCCCGAACATGTCTAAATCATGGTTGTAGTGTGTGAATTTAACAAAGTTCTTATCTTATTGCTTGCAATTGGGGTTCTGTCTCCTCGAATTCAAGCTGCAATTTGCTAGGAGTTTCCACCTCTTTGGTATGTATCCATTAGTTTCCTAGGAGTTAGAAAGCCAATTTGCTTTCTTCCCAAATAGTGTCTCAACATTTGGGAATGCTACTCTCCATGTTAGACCATTTTTTCTACAATTTGTTAATTTTGGGATGATGCCTTAGCTGTTATTCCTATTGCATCTTTATATGTTCCAATATATATGTCTATGACTTATGGTGAATTGCTCGCCTATGGGTAATTCTGCTTGGGCAGCTTGCAGTCCCAAGGAGTCCACCTCCAATAGAGACTAGATGGGTCAGGTACCCATTTTGATGAGCTTCAATTGCGTGGCAACTCTCATTGGTGTAGAAGGGACCGGATGGGTCAGGTACCAATTCTCCAACGAAGATATCACAAGTTTCTACAAAAGATTGGGCAAAAGAGCAATTAACGATACAACACAGCACACCATCAAATTCGATCAAAAAATCAAAATTGGAAGAGAAGATTAATACATGCAAAAGAAAAATCAAGTCTAATTGGTGTCTGCATGGTGCATTATACATATCGGCACAACAAATTAAAAGTGCTTATATTTTCGAGAAATTTTGAGATTTAGGTTGATTGCATTCAATAACTGAGTAAGCTTCATATTAGATTGTAGAGAATCGACCTTCATCTATCAAAGATGAATTCTCACTTTCTGTCGCATATATATATCCTCTGTTTTGTTAACTCCTTCAATAAGGAAATAAGATGTCAGAAATTTGTTCTACAAAAATTAAATGGCCTTTTACTTCAAAAAAAAAAAATTATACCAGAGAAAAGAGAGGTGGAAAAAAAGAAAAAAAAAAAGAGAGGAAAACCCAAAAACCCACCCGACCCGAATTTTCGATGTGGATCTAATGTGTTTCGGGTCGGTTCGGGTTGGGTCATAATATGTGACCCTTATGATTTGTGTCAAGTCCGGTAACATCAAAACCCGACCCGACCCGACCCATTGACACCCCTATTGTGGCCAAAGGCCGCCACCATGAAGGACTCATAGAGAAGGTTGTCTCAATCGTCTTCTGGCCAATCTCTCTCTCTTTCTCTCTACGTGAGTCACTACACTTGGATGGCCTCGACCCGAGGTCACGCTTGGCTTAAAATCTTGAATGGAGGTATGAATGCCTTGGACAACCTCGCCATCGTCGTGTTGGCCAAGAAAAGGACTTCGGATTGAGATTGCCTATGGCTAGCAACCCCGGTCTGAGTTCATGACAGCAACAACAATCATCGTAGAGGTCGGGAGAAGAGAGACACAAGGGTGGGGCGACGGTGGCGGCATTGAAGGGTGGTGTCAGCCTTGGGTTGAGGGTTTGTATGAGTGAATGAGGATGATTTCAGGCTAGGTTAGTTTGGGGCTTTTTTCTTTCTTTCTTTTTCTATAGAAGGATGGTTTTGTCATTTTAATTTTGCACAATACAATTGGATATGTCGACTTGCATTTTCAAAAATAGGGATAGAAAGTGGTGATATAGTGAAGGCATACGTACGATATTGTTACTTTCACCCTTTCCTCTATGAATCTTCCCTTCTTTTTTGGCGTTGTAAAATTGCAAGTGGATATTTATAGCTCACAGATAGAAGGGGCATTCTCATAGGAAGGACTCACTGCTTAATAGGAAATAGACCTTGTTCTTTTTCTTCTATCTTGTGACTACACTTGGTAATTATCCGACGCTCATTCATCTGCCAACCCGCAAAGTCCGCTCGTCAATGCGATGATATAGATAGATTCCTGCATCTTGAATTGTCACATTTTGCTTCTTGCTTAAGAACTAATATTGGGACATACACGAGACAATGCTATGAAAAGTATAGTATTCTCAGTGCCTGATGATGTGAAACTCCGAGCTAGTTCGACCTCACTTGATTCGAATCTGCGCATCACAAAGAGAGCACTTTCTTGCTTGTACGTTCAAAGACCCTCTGATGCTTAAATAAGTAGTTGAAAACATGGGTTGAGATGTATGTAGCTGTAAAAGGGGCTGAGGCTTACACCATTTACCCCGATTTGCTGGGTCCGTGTTCTCCAAGGATTTGAACAAAAGCTGAATTTCAGCATTGGGCCGCCCGAGGAATGTCCCACTGAAAGTAGATTTCTCGGGATCATGTTGTTGGAATAACGAAGATTATTCAGTTCTATTATATATGACGGAAACATAGCTAAAATACTAATTGCACCAGAGTCAACATGAAGGATAAATCATGCCAAAGTCACATGATAACAGGCGTGAATTACATCAAATATCACTTTATCTATCATGTGGGCCATGAAAAAAACCAAAAACAAGAATATTCCAATTGCTGTCTCCCACATTTTGCAACAATACAATTTTTTCTTTTTTCTTTTGTAACCGAGGATCCGCCTGAGTCCCTTTTTGCTTATGCTATTCGAGAGTCACAAGGTCCTCCACTGCACTCGATGGTAGCTTCGAACTTTAGCAGCGACTATACCTCGGGAGAGACTAGCATAAGACCCCAACACCATAGCCCCCCACTTACAACGCATTAATAAATGCGGATTTCGAACTCTCAACCTCAGTAATGAATGAAAGACTCTCAACAATACAATTTTGTCTCATCTATTTTAAAAAATTTAACTTTTGCATCGTAGAATAACATTAAGGAACAAAGCCCCATCATTGGTCATTTAGAATTCATTAAGTTGTTGTATGATTGGGATTTCCATGATGTTGGATAGGTAATCAAGATGATTCGCTCTCTATATTGATAATGACAAAGCATAGTATCGTTGGAGCAGGACATCCTATTAGTAACCCAATGGTTATTTGATAACTTAAGTGAGATGGGTCTGGGATTCCATTTACAAAACTCTATAGAGTTCGGAACGGGTTCCGAAAATACTCAAAAGTTAATGGGACGGATTTGGGACGAGATTAAACGTCCCATATCCCTATTACTTTTAATTTGTCCCAATGCTTTAGTAGCTCCATTTCAGCCTTCAGGTTCAACAGAGGTTGGGCCCAATACCGACTGTCAGAAAGAATACCTTGAGCCTACCTGGGTTTTCCTAGCCCAACTCCTCAAAAGCTGATGTGGTTTCGTTAGTTGGTTTTTGGTTTAGCAAACTAAAAGCCCTAGATTTTCATAGGTCCGTATTCCTGAATGTTTGCTCTATAGAATTAATGTCAAGTGGGAAGCAGCTTTGGATAAAAAAATTTATATTGTGGAAATAATTATTTTTAATGGAATTATATTGCAAATTCCGCTCGCGGAGAAATCTTGCTTTTCTTTTTCTTTTTCTTTTTCTTTTTCTTTTTATCAACAGCGTTTCTCTCAATAATTATTTTCAAATTGTTGTTCTACGTAGATTATCTAAATCAAATCAAATAAATAAGTAAGATAAGATATTCTGATATCATGAGTCTACAAGGTATTAGATATAGAGTTGTCCTTATCATCTTTAAACCTTATATATACATATGGACACACATACATACATACATACATACATACATACATATATGTGTGTGTGTGTGAGTGTATGTGCGCGCGCGCCATGAGATTTTTAATTAGATCTTCAATATATGTTAGATATCACTAGTGAAGAACTGCTAATAAGAGTATCTTTGCTGTGCGTGGATTTGCAATATCCAATATTAGAAGGAAAAAAAGTGTTGCTACAATAAAATTTAAATGTATTCGGTAACTTCTTTTCCGTTTTAATATGAGGACACACACTAATTCTCCTTTAAGGCACCGTACGTCATTGGATCTTTCTTCATTCTCTCCTTGAACATATTCATTTTTAGCCTTAATTAGTAGGTTTTTGGATTAGAAGTTTTTTTTTTTTTTTTTTCGGTTAAATTATGGAGCCATTTAACTTTGTATTGATTCAACTTCCCCAGTACATTTCAGTTAATATTGAAAGTCTATTAATTCAATGGGCGAAAGCATGAGGTTAGCTTTTAAATTTTGTTTGATAAATGAAGTGCATACATACTGCTTCCTTATAGATATTACATACAAAAAGAAATATAACTCTAAGGTCCAACTCATCGCCAACTGTGAGTAACTTCATATGTATGATGCCCATTGGTGTTTTGCTTGTGTTTTATCCAGTTTATGTGATTAGTGTGATATTCATGAGTTTGTCATATATTTATTTGCAAAGTGTTCCTCGCTATAGAAAATGATGTGTATAACTTTGAAATGTGTTGTGCTTTATATTTGATTAGTAAGATCATTATCTCTAAACACATGTTGGGTTCACTCTAGGTATTGAAACTCACCGTATATAGTTTGTTTAGAAATCTTTTTGATTACGCATTTCTTTCTTGTACTAAATGCCAAGTATTTTTTAAGTAATTCTCCCTGTCGAATTCTTTTGGGTTTACCTTTTTATTCTCATTATTGGCTTATAGATTCTCAAAGGTTTTCTTTTATTCCTAATATTTATAAATTATTACTATATAATGAAGTGTGGCTACCTATGAGATCGGCCCAATATGCTAGTTATCATCCATTTTAAAAGGCTAATGTCTGGCTTGAATAATAACAAAGAAAAAGAGAGAGAGAGAGAGAGAGAGAGAGAGAGAGAGAGAGGCTTTCGCTTTACTATATCCCTATTGCTATTATCCTCAATCTGACTTCGTTTCACTATGACACAATCAATTACTAAATTAAATTATCTCGTCACTTATGAATACGATTGACACCCATCTTGCTATGCTTATGATCATGCTCAATGTGATGATCACAACATACTCCATTACAGTCACCAAATCATCAGAGCATCATTTCCATTGCTACCAATGATTCCCAAAACCATTCACCATAAGGGTAATCCCCCCGACCCACCTCAATTGATTGGGAGCATTCATTCGATGTGCCGTTGCATCCAAAGTCGGTCATGCTTGCTTGAATTCTTGCTCCAGTAACCAGTTGAGGTGTACATAATTGTTGCCTAGATTAGTTTCATTTGCGATCTTTGCTTTCAGATGTCGTCATCCGATGATCTCCCCCTCTCCTATACCTATTGACACATTGGAAATAGGTTTAACATGAATCAACAATTCGAAGTATAAGATTGACTGTCGCAACATGTCTGGAGCATGCATAGCATAGAACAAGCTCTCAGTGAGATTCTTCAAGAGGCAACAATAAACTACAATTGCTGATCTAGGTGTATGTCCCAATTTAAGTTATATAAAGAAGGAAACTCTCAATTTTCAGAATCATAGATAAGTCCATCAGTAACGATGCAGTTGGGAAAAGAAGCAAAATGATACGGCCTTGAAGGGTGTCTTGAAGCCTTCAGGTACTGCACGGACTCCCTTCGAAGGTCTCCCGTGACTTGAATGAGTCAACAATTGCGGACTCTTTCTGTCCTTCTCACTCTAACATGACAGAAACTGGTGAGAGGAACCCTCCAAGATCTAACAGCAAGAATGGCTTGCCCTAATTGCCAACTGTGCTGCTCTGCATCTGCATCTGACAATTTAATTTTCTCCTCTCTCTCTCTCTCTCTCTCTTACATTTCTTACATTAATTTCGTTTCACCCATGTGATTCATGTCCTTTTCTGAATCCCATCCTCCGTGGTGTATTATCCCACGTCCATGCATGGCGTTTCGACTTTACCCTCCAGAGTTTTTCTGCAGCACACCACCAAACATGTCATGAATTATTGCGGGTGAGAGTGTCTGCAGTTGTCCCTACATGACAAATGAAAATGTATGAAATGAATGGAGGTGACGGCCCTTTCTGGGAAGCACCGCCATTTGTAGAGCAACAGTGGCAAACTGACATGCATTGATCCTGCCCAAAAGATTTCAATGCTTCGAACTTGACGAACTGAAAATATCTAACCTCTTTTACAGTGTAAAGAATTTTAACTGGTACTGCTGGTGCTCAAATCATTTGCCGTTTCAAATCCTAAAGATGGTAGAGAATTCCTTCCCTTCTACCCCATGAGTTAGGTCAAGTAATGATGATCAAAACAACGTCCATCTTTGACAATGCGGTTTTAGCTTCAACATTATTGTGACTCGATATGGTGAGTGAAAGCTGATTGATGATATCACCCGACATTTGTAACTAAAAGAGGAAGTTCCCTTCCTTCATTTTTTTGGTGTGCAACCGATCTAACCTTCCGGTCTCCATCTTAAACTCTCAAATGTTGAAAAGTAAGGCTTTCGTTATGTCATTCGGGAAGCTTTTACTAAGACCTTGCAAGATAATAGGGCGATGTCCAAGACATGAATTGCTAAGACCACCTTGTTCTGTTTACCGCTTGAATTAGCTAAACAAAAGCCAGTATATCATCAATCCTTCCTTGACCTTTCCAGCTAGAAATCAGGTGCAGTATCTGCATAGTAAAAAGCAGGTTAGTGCCTGGCAGATGTAGCATTTCTCTAGACAAAGAAACCCAAACAGCCCTAGAGCTTATCCCCTGTAAATTGAGCTAATTGTAGGACGAGACCTTGTTTGAGTTTGAATCCTGCCTAACTTTTTAAACATGAAAGAACTGATTTGATGCCTCCCTGACAAAAGTTCTTCATGCTTGCCCCTTCTGAGGAGGAACGCCATAGCTCTCTCCTTTTTCCCTGTTGTACTGGTTCTTTTTATTAGACCCTAACTTTCTGTTTTCTGTTTTCTGTCCCGGCCCAAAAAGAAAATAAAAAATCAATCTCACTCACTCACCCCGCCAGCCTGCCTTTCTTGACAGGTGCACTGAGCAACAGTGGTTTGTAGTGGAAAAAGGAAAGAGAAACAAAAAAGAAAAGGGTCACTTTAGATTATCAAGTACAATTTGTGAGAGGTGAGGTCACTTTGGAAGCCCACTGACTTATATTCAATGGCGATATTAAAGAAGGGTTGGGACACTTAGATGAATTATGAAGCTTTGCCCAACATGGATCATGGCTCCCACTCCTCCAACACACTCTTTAAGCTTTTCCTACACCCAACAACCAGAGGTTCCCTCATCTTTTTTAGCTTTACAACTACAATAATGCAGACCCCTCTGAGCCAAGCGAGAGTGCATCCTCATTTCAATAATATAAGCGTCAAACCCGGCCCCTGCCGACCTTTTCACCTGCCCTTCGAAAGGGTCATCTTTATGTACCTCTGCAAAAAGATCACACATGCTCAAGGAGAAAAAGAGGAACAGCGGGAGAAAAGAAAAAGATCCTGCATGAGCCTTCCATGTGTGGAGCAGCTTGGCTTGCAAAAGCTAAAGGTGTTTCTGCAATTATCGTACAACAAGATAGATTACCAAGCTTTCCATGAAGACAATATCATTTCGAGTCGATAAAATATATCTCATTAATCATAGATAGGAAATAATAGTAGATCTGTAGTTTCAGAAAATATCAACCTTCACATGCCCATATCTACAACTTTTATCAGGAATTGAGTACAAGATCGATTGGACCCCAGCATAGTCACCATCCCACAAGTGCAATAAAGTTCCCTACAATTCTAGGAAAAAAGGGAACCGCTTTTTCATATGTGATGAAGCTGTAGCTGCAAGAGTCTCGAGTAGGCCCCTTCTGGTCGGCTCACAAGCTCGGCGTGGCTTCCTTGCTCCACGATCCGCCCATCCTGGACCACGCCAATGCTGTCCACCCCTCTTATGGTCGAGAGCCGGTGAGCCACCAGCACGGTCGTGCGGCCCCGCATCAGCCGCTCAAGGGCTTCTTGCAGCACGCACTCTGATTCAGGATCAAGTGCACTCGTCGCCTCGTCCAACAGGAGGATCGCAGGATCCTTGAGGACAGCCCTGGCTATTGCAATCCTTTGCTTTTGCCCTCCAGAGAGTTGGACCCCTCTCTCCCCGACGGGGGTTTTGTAACCGTCGGGCAATGCGCTCACAAATCCATGCACATTGGCTGTGCGAGCAGCTTCAATCACTTCAGCTTCAGTCGCACCCTCTTTACCATATGCAATGTTGTCCAAAATGTTTGCAGCAAAGAGGGCCGGCTCTTGTTGGACCAGTCCAATCTTGAGCCTAAGAGACTTCAAGTTGAGCCTCCTTATATCCTTGCCATCAATCATGACTTTCCCAGCGATCGGGTCATAGAAGCGCTCAATAAGTGCAATGACCGAGCTCTTGCCCGACCCGCTGGCTCCAACAAGAGCTTGGCTATGGCCAGCACGGATCCTAAGGTTGAGGTCTTTGAATACAACAACATCAGGTCGTGATGGATAAGCAAAGTCAACATGCCTGAGTTCGATCTCCCCACGTAACGAGCCAACCTGCTCAGCCTCAGGATCGTCAGGGTCAATCCTCGTCTGACGGTCCAAAATGGAAAAGACAGATCCCACCGCCTCACCACCCCTGATGATCTCTGGGGCAAGGCTCACGGTCTCTGCGACGGAATTGGCAGTGATCACAAGGACAACAAAAACTTTGATCACCTTGGAGAAGGTGGACATGCCCCTGCTCACAAGGTGGGCACCGTACCATAGAATCAGGGCCTCAGAAGCATAGAGAGCAAGTTGAGAGACACCAAAGAGGAGGCCAGCGGTTTGGCTTCGGCCAAGGCTCCTCATCTGTGGGAGACGGAGCTCGTGGCAGAACAAGGAGAGGATCCTGTTTTGGGCATTGAATGCCGCGACAGTTCTGATGTTGCTCACTCCCTCTCCCGCAATCATGCTAGTCTTGGCATGTGCCTTGGCTGTGTCTCCAGCAAAGCCTTTGAGAGAGAGTTGCTGCCGAATCAAAATTAATAACATGATTATAACATTATTATCAGGAAACTGCATATATGCTTCTAACATTATCTCCATGACTTCATATCATTCTACGATTCCTGAGATTGTAATTCTTGCTCATCTCCCTCCATTTTCATGCTAATCTCATTGTTCGTATCTCATTATTAGAGAAGCCAAATTTTTTATATCATCTTGAAACATAAAAGAATCGTGTTTCAGAACTAAATGGAAGAGAGTAAATTATAGTAGAGTGAAAAACTCGCTCGCCCAATAATTTCTCCTACCCAAAAAGTCAAAGCAACATAGATAACAGTTGGCCTTACATTAGCACGAGTGTCCTATCTTCCTATAGCTTCACACTCATGCAAATCTTTTTCCTATGTTCGTAGAATTTAGGCTCCGGAGTGTTGGATTACATGACTGATTCGACCTGAATTTTCACTACTGTAGAGAGGCCCCACCAAGAAAGTGCCGAAAACAAGCCTATTACCATACCCAAGGACCAACCAAGAAAGATGACAAAGGACTTCAGTGCAACTATCTTCACAAAAGTACTTAAAATAATAGAAGAGAGCCACGGCCTTTCTTCAGTACCCATCTTGTGTCATACCCCGTTATAATCAAAGTTCATTTCATCGTAATTC
The DNA here is from genome assembly GCF_016545825.1 of Eucalyptus grandis. NCBI lineage: Eukaryota > Viridiplantae > Streptophyta > Magnoliopsida > Myrtales > Myrtaceae > Eucalyptus > Eucalyptus grandis. The sequence goes on from NC_052621.1 coordinate 14,995,399, forward strand.
TTGCACAAAATTTCGTACCACAACACTAGTGCTTGGAAAACTTCAATAAACATTCGCTTGTGCGGTGCGACGTTCATGTAGAAATCATGATAAAATGAACCTATGACGCAATAGGACAGGAGAAGGGTCCCTAAAGTGACCATAGAAAAGCCCGACACGACATGATACTACCTTCATCCATGGACTCCAACAGTAACAGGGCATCACAATTCATGAAATCAAAGCAGCAGCAGCAGCAGCCCATCCTAGGCGTTTGCTGTGTGATTTCTTGAGAAACCATGGACCGGATGCGTGCAATTACAAGCCACGACACGACAATGTCTCGGAAAGAGGGCTTTAAGACATGCATGTCCAAAAGGTTACAAGGAGCTTCAGGAGCTCCACATGCTCTTCATCAGTACATCCTAGGGTTTATAGTGGGAAGAGGTCAAGTAATTAAAAAAAAAAAAAGTTATAAAAGAAATATCGAAGTTCGTCGTGAACGGATCGCAGAAGAGCCAAAGGAAAAACGAAGACCCAGATTCTGCATGCATTAATGGGATCGGGTCGGGTGGGACCCGGATCCACTGAGCATTGGGTTTTCGATCCGATCAACGGCAGATCCGACCGTTGCCACAAACTGATAATTATTAAGTGAGCGGTGGCGATGCGAAAATCATTTATTTCAAATAATAAATTTTTGCTTGACAAAAAAAAATAATAAATTTTTGAAATTTCTTGCAAAATTTAATAAAATCTCACGATCTCTGGACACTTTCCAAAAAGTCTCGTTTGCGAACTCGAGAAGCTGCGAAACCCAAAAATAAATAATTTGAGAAAAAACAGAAAGCTCAAATTTAAAAACCTTTAAAGAAAAAATAAAAAGAAAGATAATTAGATCGTGGCCTCGAGAATCAGAACGGGCGACTTCTCAGCAGCGGAGAGCGAGGAGCTCTCTTTTCCCGATCGGCTCTGGTGATTGGAATCTTCGTACGCTTTTTCATAAATTCTCTTTTTCTAACTCTCCTTTTTTTTATCTTGAGATTTAGCAATGACATTGTTACGGATTTCGTTGCTTCAGCTCGACAAAAATCATTTTGCAAGACTCATTTACATATTCGAACAAATCAACCAAGATCCGTAATTCGAATTTGACACGTGAACACGAAATATTATTGTAATATTTTTTTCTGTAATGCATGAGGTCAAGAAAAAGTATAGTGAAAATGAATATTTGATGGGTCAATGGTTGGGCTTTGGGAATTGGGGAGGATGGACGGAGCAGCACGTGCACGGCGGACGCATTTTCTTGATTTCTTGTTTCTTTCTCCTTTTTTTTTTTGGTTTTTGGTTCACTGCTTGTCGTGTAATGGGACAGGCTCAGTGTGAAGTTAGATTCCCGGAGGCATCACAGGAATCTATCAGGCCAGGCACTGTTTGTAGTTTTCTCTTTTTCTCTCCGTTAGATTAAAAGATGTTATTCACCATTCTACCATCATCCTACCATTTTATGTTTTTATTGATTGAAGCTTGTCTTTTTTCTTCCATCTTAACATAAATGATCTTTTTCTATACCATTTATGTCTAAAAATTAAAGATTAGCATATGATACGGGGTAACTTAATCTACTTTAAATTAGCCCCGGTTAGAAATAATTTCCATTAAACATCTAAAACCTGTCCTTAGGAAAGTTCATCTTCCCGCCCAAATAAGTCGCAAGCCAAAGCATGGAAAGATTATCGAAAAATGGAAGACGTTCACACACAAGTTTGGTCCCATAAAATCAGCCGATGGGGTTAAGGTATGTAAAGCTTAGTCATGATTTATGAATAATTTAGGCTTCTTCTTTTTTTTTTGGAGGATTATAGTTATTAGTCGACTTGGAGTTTTTCTTTATGTTTTCTTCTTTTTTTTCTTTTTCCTTAGAATAAGAGAAGTGCATCATTTTTTATTTTTTTTTAACTTATGAATGAGCTCTGATATAGGCTAGACAAATCAATACAAAAATTCGTAGGTGAAGTGGAGATTTTACCTGAGCGAAGTTGGCAAGGACCAGAAGAGGGAAGGTGGCCAGGATCAGGAGAGACACCCTCCACTCAATAATGAAAGCCACGATGAAGGAAGTGAGCAGCGAGGTCATGTTCTGCAATATCACCGAGATCCTCTCAGCGATCGCTGACTTCACATCTGCAGCGTCGGTCGCCAACCGAGCCGCCACCAGGCTCGAGTTGTGCTCCTCCTCATCGAACCATCCGACTTCATTCCTCAGAATTGCTGGAAGATGAACCGTGAATTAAATCTCAACCAGCACGAATAAATTACTTGTGACAGAAGTAAATGTATGAGCAAAGAAGCATGATATAAGATCAATACCTGCAAGCATCATCCTCCTCACTCTGGTGGTGAGGTTCTCTCCCATGATGCTGAAGAAGTAATGTTGGATCAGGTACGCAACAACGGCATAGAGGCCGGCCCCTATGTAGATAAACACATACTCCTTCGTCTTCCTCTCCATGGAGGCCGGGTTCCTGTAGTAGAACACCTCAATCATGTTGCTCATGACGATCGCAAAGGTTGGCCCGATGAACCCTGAGAGCACAGACCCTGCGGCGCCCATTATGGAGTAGGGCCACTCGGGAGCATTCAGCTTGAGGAGCCTGCAGAAGTAGCCATCAGGCGCGGGGTTCCTCCTCTCGGTCTCGGCATTTGAGACCATCTCGATGCGGCCGTCGGCACCAGTGCTGTATGAGTAGCTGAGATTCCTCAGACTGCCAGACCGGAGACTCAGGGACTTGGTCGAAAGTGAGTGGCTTAGCCGCGACGAGCGACACCTGCGGGTTGACGGGTTTGAGAAGTCTCTGTTCCCAACCATCTCCTGGAACCTGATCAGAGAGGCGTAGGCCCCAGCCTTGGCAATCAGCTCCTCGTGGGTCCCGGTCTCAACGACCAGCCCCTGCTGTATCACCGCAATGCTGTCGACGTTCCTGATGGTGGAGAGACGGTGCGCGACGACCACAGTCGTCCGGCCTACCATGAGGCGGTCAAGTGCCTCCTGGACTATGCTCTCCGAGCCGGCATCAAGCGCACTGGTGGCCTCATCGAGTAGGAGGACTTTAGGGTTCTTCAACATGGCCCGCGCAATCGCAATCCTTTGTTTCTGACCTCCCGATAACTGGACTCCTCGCTCTCCTACCTGCTTTCCAATTCAGGAAGCAGATAGCTCAGAGTGATTCAACTCTAATTCTGTTAGATTGCCGTGTATACTAATTAGAAAGAAAGACTGACCTGAGTACTGTAACCCTTAGGAAGCAAGGTGATGAAGCTATGAGCATTCGCCGCAGTAGCAGCTGCTTCCACTTCGGCCATTGTGGCATCTGGCTTACCGTAAATTATGTTCTCGAGTATGGTGGTGGCAAAGAGAGCAGGCTCTTGATTGACAAGGCCAATCTGATCCCTTAGCCATTTCAGCTGCAGTGCCTTCAGGTCGACATTGTCCAGCAAAACTTGCCCTGTTCAATCATTTTAACATAAGTTACGGTCCAACCAAGCCATTTCACAAATCAATCTATCATTCTTAACAAGGGAGATTCTGTCACCTTGATTAGGATCGTAGAATCTCTCGATCAAGGACACAACAGTGCTCTTCCCAGAGCCACTCCCGCCAACAACAGCAACTGTTTTTCCCGCCGGGAAGAAAATGGAGAAATTGCGGAAGATGATGACGTCCGGCCTTGACGGGTAGCTGAACGTCACATCCTTGAACTCAATGTTCCCATTGATCTCAGGCAAGGTTTTCCCATTGGAAGGATCGTGACCTATGGAAGGCTTTTGCCTGATCACTTCCATCAGCTTGTATCCCGCTGCTTTGCCTTTGCTGAATGCTCCGAGGTTCGAAAATGATTGGCCCAAGCTCCTAAAACAGAAAAAAAAAATCATGAGATCATCATCAATTGCTAAAATCATGGTTTGTTGTCATTGTGAATAGATGAAGTCAATCAGGTTTAGGGCCTACATGCCACCAACAATGGCAGAGAAAATAGCTGTGAACGCCTTCCCTCCATCTGTCTGTCCATTCCTGATGAAAACACCGGCATACCAGAAGACGAGCGCCCATGACATGCATGCGATCCCGTATGTGCATCCCAACCCCAAGCCCTTGGCCATACCGGCCTTGTACCCAAGCTTCAGCGTGTTCTGTATCGCGTCTGAGTAGGAATTCAGGGCCTTGCACTCGCCAACGTAAGAGTAGACGGTCCGGACTTGCGCAATCGCCTAGTGCAGAAATCGAGATCAGAACTTAGCAAGTTCACGCAGTCTGGTAAACTCATGGATATCGTAATATACGTAGATGCGTATATGTCCTTGGTCTCCTTTGGAACCAAAAGATAAAAGAGCTTACAACAAGCACAGCATGTAGACTCAGATTAATCCAATATGCTTCAATAAAACACACTTCAAAGTCACTGTTCTTTCAATTTCTGCAAAGAGAGGAAAAAACCCACACACCTGCTCGGCGATTATGCCAGCATTCGCATAAGATTCGCGACTCTTAGACGTGAGACCGGTGAGCGTATAAGCATACAAGCCTCCGGCAAAAGCGATTCCAGGAATCACAGCCACACTCAGCAGCGCAAGCCTCCATGCGGCCACGAAACCGACCACCAGCCCAGCCAGAAACGTCGACAGGTAGTGTATGAAGTTGCCAACCTGTCAGAGAGACATTGAAAAATCAGAAAACTAATACAGAAACCACTGATGACCAAAGAACTGAAGTACTGTCATGTCAAAACAGCAAGAAAGAAGAGAGAGAGCCATCAGCCAAGGAGAAGGATGAAGCTCGGCGCACGTTAACTCAGGCTGGCTAACTTACGCCGCCAAAGTCCAGGGTTCAGCAGATCATGGGACCCGCCATAGCCATAAAAGTGTGCCAACCACCCCAGACGAGCATTTCACGATTAACGCCATCCCAACGCTAGATTTTGCACTCCCGACAGGGCAAAACCAGAGGACAAAACATAAGAAGTGGGAGAGAACGAGAGCTGAAGACTGACCTTCTCGCTAATGGCATCTTGGACAAGCAAAGTATCCGTGGAGACGCTGAAGACGATATCTCCAGTTCGAGCATCGGTGTCGAAGAACCCCACGTCTTGCCTCAACACGGCCTCCAAGTACTTCTTCCGCAAGGTGCTCGCTTGCCTTTCTCCGGTGTACATCCAACAAGCAATCTCTGTTTTTCGAATCGTTCAAATAGTGAGTCCATAGACTCGATCAATTCACGGTTGAATAAAGTCGAATGCAGTGAGGGCGATGACACGTGAACAGAGAAATGACACGGGGCTTATCGGTCCCAGAAAGTCCTATTTGCACATGAATGCGAGTAGTTCTAATTAATGTGCAAAAGAGAACAAAGCTCACCTGCGTAGGAAGACAAGCAAACGACCAGCCCAAGATACACGAAGTAAAGTGCGTACTGCATCAAGAATTTATAAAGAAACCCAGAAATCAGAAACTTAAACCAGATTCAAGATCTAAATCTGCAGCGGAAAAATAATGAAAAATGGAGGGTCCATTAGTGCAGAAAATTGACAAGAAAATTTGAACCTTGGACACTTCTTGGGTCATCTTCTTCAAATCGGACTGGTTCTTGCCGAACCCGTTAACCATTTCGCCAAACAGGAGGAAGAAGACGGGCATTGAAGATCCGTGGATTATAGCTCCCAAGCTGCCAGAGATCATGAGAAGCCAATCGTACTTGTCGGCGAACGAGAAGAGCTGGTAAAAGGGCAAGCTCTGGTCCTTCTTCTTCTCTGCATCGGGCAATGCTTTTCCATCTCCACTCTCTGCCATCTTTTTTGCGTCTTTCTCTGCCTCTCTGTCTCTCTCGCTCGCTCGCTTGTCTCGAGATTAGCAGGAGAGATTGACAAGGGATCAGCTGGTCGGTCAAATCGGGATGAAGAAACACTTCAGGAGAGCTCAAGAACGAGGATGGTGTCGCTGGATTTTCGCCATTGAAGGAAAGATCTGATGACCACCCTTTCCTCTCTTGTCCGTGCTCTCTCTCTCTCTCTCTCCCCGCTCCTCCTCTCTCTCTCTACAGGGGCACTGACAGTGCAGCAGTTTCGTTCATCAGCTCGCCTTCGCTGGAGAGAAAAAAGGCCGAGACCATGAGTAGAGAGAGAATGAGAGCGACAGTGAGAGTTTGCCGAGAGTCTTGACGCCAAGCGGTCAAAGATAGTGGAGAAAATGAGTTCGATGATCGAATGGCGTGAGTCACTTTATAGAAGGGGAGCTCATAACTGCGGATGCAAAAGCGAAGTAGAAACACAAAACTCTTTTCTTTTTCTTTTTTTACAAATAATTATTCATTATCTTTCCTTTTCTTATATCCAGATTTAAAAACAGTGAAAAACTTTTTTTGAGGCGGAGATCATCAGGCCGATGATAAAGTGAAAATTCATTTCATGATCTGTTGAACTGTAGCTACTAGTAAAGAACAAAATATTGTTTATTACTATTAATTGCTCTGTGATAAATTAAGAAATTTATTTTGAGAATAAAAAAATTATCCAGGTTAAGGGGAATCTGGTAACTGGGTTTTAGTGCCCGACTTGCTTTCGAGTTCTGCCTCGAGTTCTGAGCGGCCAGACCCCTTTTCTTTATGTGTAAACTGCATGTTGGAATTTCGAAGCATATTATATAATATATATATGAATATATGTAACAATAAATAAAAGAAAAGGAAAAAGAGAGAAGGGGAGATAATAACTTGACACAGGCTGGTTCTTGTTTGCAAGCGAAGGACTAATCAGATTCGATGGTGAAAAGAGAGAAACAGTGGAGCAAGGATGGCTTGCATGATTGCTTCGGAAAGTCATTCTCATGCCTAGCCTAGTGTCAAACCATTCATGAACCCCATAGAAATCACAAAAAAATAAATTAAATTAAATTAAATTTAAAAAGAATTGAAAAACCCGAATTCTTGAATATACCTTGAGTTGAAAGAAACAGTTTTGCTGTGAAGGCGCTCCCTTTCTGTGATTTGCTCTTCAAGGGATTTGTTCCTATTTGCTTTTATTGCCCTTCACCCTTTCGTAACTTCATTTCAGCCCCGAAACTATTTTGGGGAATCGACCCATTTGACTAACCTATTCCGTGCAACTTGGGCACGTTTGCAATTTTGACCGGCTCAGCTCCTGCAGAATTTTCGATAGAGACCCAGATTTTCTTTTTCTTTTTCTTTTTATTTTGTCATTGGTTTATTCCCTCCCAAGTTTGATTTTTCTTTTTTCTTTTTCCCTTTTGAAAGTTCAGTTTGAACCAGAGGGAGAGAGATTCGACCAAAAAAAAACAGAGGGAGAGAGAGTTCATTGAGTTTTCCGTAAAGTAGCCTAAAGCATGCGTTCATGCATGCATGATTACATTGTACAAGAACTTTGCTAGGGTTGCATCCGATTCATGATGAAGGAAAAGGCAGTACAGAAAATTCAGACCCTGGATGGAGGAGCTTTGATCAATTTCATGCATCGTTTCACCTTTTATTTATGTACTATACTAAACTTTGATCTAAATTTCCTTTTGGGTTCTGTGAGAATGGTGCTAATTATCAAGGGGACTCTATTCGGTGCAACGTTTCATACATCATTGGCAAGGCAAGTTCCATTTGTGTGTGCTTAGGAGAATGGCAGTCAAGACTCGAGATGACCTACAGAGAGAGAAGCATGCTCCATTTTCAAGGTAAAGTGAAAGAGATAATTTATAATGATTTTGCGGATTTCGCTTATCATGACTATTCATGGAATATAATCAATTTTCGCCTGCTTAAATTGTTTTCCTTATACCTTTGGGACTTTACCATTTTAGTTTGTATTACCTTGGCCAAAAAAGGATGCACTCGCGCATATTGTAAAGTGAACATAAAATAAAACGAGTAGTCCCCTACTTTATGTACTTCTTTTACCGTTCGTGCATTTACTAAATAAAATCTTATTCTCTTCGCCAAAAATCATGTTCTTAGGCATGGTAAAATAAATAAAAAGAAAACATGAACATGTAGATAAAAAAAAAAAAAATTACTTCGGCATATTGTTAATCTAGAGGCAAAAAAGATGTAAAATGAATTATCCACTTTTTAATTTCTTTAACTCCATTCTCTTTGCCAAATAGATTTAAGAACAAAGGCACCGATAGTCCATAAACTTTTACACGGCCGCTTAGGTTCATGAACTATATTTTTTCTTTTAGGCTTCGTTTATTTTGCATAAAATATTTTCAAGAAAAACATTTTCCTTACTTTTTGGGGTATAAATCACTTAGGAAAATGAGTCAACATAAAATCTATACATAAATTTAGAAAAATTACTTCCTTTTTAAAAAGAAGTGGACTCATTTTCCATATATGATTAGATATCGATACTTGAATCAGAAATTCTATGTTTGGAAATATAAATCCCAATGCTTATTCTGAGGCCCTTAGTAGTGGACCCAAGTCTAGAAGTCAAGGTTTGTCAAGGCTATGCTTGAGGTCCAGAGAGGTCGGGTTTGGAACCCTGGTGCCTGGGCCCAAATCCATAGAAGTTAAGCTTAGGATATCAATGCTAGTGGTTAGGCTTAAGACTTTGGTATCATTGCCTAGCTCCCTAACACCCTCGGCCCTAGTCCACAAGGGCCAAGCCTGAGACCTCGAGCACGAGTCCATTAAGGTTGGGCTTAGGTCCACAATACCTGAGTCCAAGACTCTATGCTTGAGACTAGGCCCATCAAGGACAAGCTTATGAGCTTGACATTAGGCCTATGTCTATTGAGGTCGAGCTCGAGTTCCTAACATTCATGGGTGTCTCCACGATGGGGAACAAGTGCATCGACACTCAATCAAGGCTAAGCCTGGGTCCCTAATCCCAAGCTCGAGTCCATCGAGGTCAAGTTCGAGATTCCGACACTTGTGCCCGAGTCCCCAAAACCTACACCTAGGTCCATCGAGGCTAGCCCAAGAACTCAGAGCCCATACCCTTATCCTTGACACTCAGGGCCATCCAAACTTGACCCTAATCGCTGTCCATATGTGTGCTTGGATCATGGTACATAGAAGTCAAATTCGGACTCTAGTGCTCGCACTCAATTTCCCCACTACTCTTTCGTAAGTCACTAGCGACTAAATAAGGTACATCTATTTTGGAAATTAAATTAGATTTTACTAGCTAAATAGCGAAAAATATTTTTCGATTTATTTTTTATTTTAGCTAAACACCGTAAAGTATTGTCATTTTCCCAAAAAAATACTTCTTAGAAGACATTTTCCAGAAAATGTCATATTTTTTACAAAATTTTCACGAAAAATGAATGATTTGGAAAATATTTTCCTATATATGATTGGTTATATTGCTGGAATTAGCTATGCATAACATTTTCATAGACAATGAAAATATTTTCATTTGAATATTTTTATAAGCAATACAAATTATCATTTGTGGAAAACATTTTTCAAAACATGATTTTTTCGTGAAATAAATGGACCATCGTTCTAATTAATCCCTCCTTTAAATAGACAAAAAGGATGCTGATACGGTAGTTGAATCACCCTTTAATGTCATGTTGGCATCGCATGTTTTTAATAATCAAGAAATTCCTTGCCTAACGTTAACTTTAACGGTGGAGTGGCTGTTTTCATAGCAATGCAGAGTGGCAACCATTGAGGAGGTAATGGTTGAAGAGATAGGTGACAATTTTCGGGACAATGATGGTGGCTTACGACTAAGAGGCATGTTTTGTGGCCAATATCTTTGTTGATCACTAATTATTGAATTATTTTTCATATCAATATCCGAAATTTAATTTGTTTCATGTATCATTAAATGTATTATGATAATGTCACTGTTTCGTTCCCTTTTCATTTGCCTTAACACTTTGTCAAAGACAATCTCCAGATAATATTAACACATAGAAGAATAGCATAGCGCCATAAAAATTAGATAACACATAGCACCTTACAATTCTTATATCTATTGGCAAATACATGGCATGCCCATCCCATGCTAAAGAAATTGACAGATACAACCACAAACACAAACATATATAACTATGACCACTACTAATACATGGGAACTTGAGCAGGAGGGTATCCAATCTCATGATATCCACTGGAAAGACTTCCCATAGGTGCTGCGCCAATGGAACCGGATACTACACTGGAACTTAGAACCTCTCTCATGGCCTACTTCAGATTGTTACGTTGCACCTCACAGAGATCCGACAGATAAACACCTGTTAAAAATAGATTGCAGAGTCAGTGATGAGAAGATATTCAGAGGACAAGGTTCATTTCATACTGATACGGGTAAATCCGTTTCAAAACATATGGCGAGAATTTTGATTCACAGTCGGGAATTATTACCTTCTCCAAGGGCCAAGTTGAAGTAAAGATCGACAATGTTGGGGCAGTTGTAGTAAAATGTCGGTGAGCAGAGCTTGGCAGTGAAGCGAGGCAGAAGGAGAGCATCTGAAGATATGCCAACAGACACCCTACCTATCCACTCCACAGGCACTGATGCAATCATCGGTCTCGATCCACTCGTGCATGATATCCACAGCCACTTGAGAGGTCTTGCATTCGTAGTCCATCTTCCGATCCGCTGGACTTTTGTAGTTCTCCAGGACGCACCGCCTTCCATTGGACGCGATGGAGAACGAGCAGAGTTCTGCAGGCAAGTGCTCGCACATAATATTGCCTGACGACGAAAAGGATAAGGGACAAAAGATTGGTCAGCCTAGAGATATTCGAGACATTAAATAGCTTGTAACAAATGTAAGAGTTTTCCTAATGTAGACTATATTAATTGATATTATAATTTACTATTTTTACGGTTACCGTTAAATAAGGTTGGTCTAAGGTGAGATAGAAGGTTTCTTAATTAGTCTAATATGGGACTGGCTAGTGTAGGCTGAGTTGAGTTTGGCCCGTAATAAGGGGCCTGGCTGGAAACTCTATAAATAGTGCAAAAATATTTTCTCTAACTTTAATTCTCACATGTATCCTTACATAAGGAGCGTTAAAATAACGATAAAAGTGAGGGGACCGCCTCATTGAGCCGGTGATACGGAGAGCAATAGAGGAGAAAGACTTGATGCGTGGATAATCTATTTTCTGCTTCCATTTTAAAAAACTGATGATACAAAGGGCAATAGAGGAGAATTACTTGATGCATGGGTAATCATTTTGATGCATGGATAATCCATTTTTTGCTTCCGCTTTAAAGAATGATGGATTCTAAAACAGGTGCATTAATCTTTCTACTCAATTATGCATGTTCTTATTCTAGTTATGGAAATCTTGGGGTTGCGCAATTTGTATCCATCAACAAATGCATTGTGGCGAAGAAGAACACGGTGATACCCAAAGCTCCTTGGACCAAGAGCAACAAGGCGACGAAGAGAATCAAGGTCATGGGAGAAGAAGAGAAAAGTCTGTTTATCAGACGTGAAAGATCTGGGTGTCTTGCTTGTTGTACTTGGATTTGTATCAACTTTCTTTCGCTGGTGATGAATCTCTCTTCAGAGGATGCCATTGAATATATAGCACAAGGTGTTGAGGACCTTCTAAGAACGAGAACCTTCAGTTTGAGTATAGAAGTGTAGGCTTGCGAAGGTATGCTTCCTTTTTGTACCGTAGTTTCCATGGAAGTCAATGAACTCCATGAGACACCATAGAGGAAGTTTACTTTGGTGGCGACGAAATTAACAAATTTTGGATCATTTCGATCTTTCCAATGTGCCCTTTGGATCCCACTATATTATTATACGTACATAGATTAAAAAATAAGTAAACAAAAAAAAATTATATATTACCTATGCGCATTCATTGATATTAGTTTTCTCTTCTTGCACAAGTTTGTATTTAGGCATATTTCAAAAAAAGAAGAGAAAGGTATTAAAAAAATCCCAAACCTATTGCATATATACCAATTTAGTCTAACATGACCAATTTAATCACATATTATATTGGTATCAATTCAATTCATCTAATAATTAAGATTAGAAATTATTAATATGGACGCCAAGTGTCCTATGTGACACAATTAATTCTGACATAGACATTTTTAATAATATTTTTAAAAATTTGTTGAATTTTCTCCTTTTTTTTTCCTTTACCTTTTCTTTCCCTTTCATTTTGCTGGTGGCTAGTCACCAGCCATAGGATGCCTATGTGAAAGCGAGCACCAATGAGACCTCCATCATTAGATCATACCCCATAGGATGACTGGCGTATGACGACCAACATCCGTGTCAATAATTTTCTGCTTAAGTTGGTTGAATGGACTAAATTGGTACAAATGTAAAAATGTTTAAGGTTAAATTGGTCAAATTAAAAGATTCGAGATAAAATTGGTTCAAATGTAATGGATTTAGGACTTTTTGATACTTTTCCCTTAAAAAGAAATATAGGAGATAGAACAAGTTACGTTGTTTGTTTTTCTTTTCTTTCACCTGTGTGCATCAATTAGTTTAAATTTATCCCCTCTAAAAAAACAAATGCATATAGACATAGAATAAGGAAAAATGAAAGAAAACTCTCACATACTAATCTAAATTTTATCCTCTTGTCAAAAGAAAAAATTTAAAGAGATTAAGTGGTCCTATTTTTAAAAAATGTGCATTAGGGAAACAGCAACATACCAGTTATCCTACCTAATATTTGTGTTGTGATAATTGTTTTTTAATGGGTATTATTTTCTTTGTGCAAAAGCAGAAGTCAATTGTAAAGGTATTTGATTCAGGTTATATTATGAAGTCAATATACTCATTTGCTTTTTCCCTTAGAATTTTTGCTCGTGTGTATAATAATTTCTTCTAGATTGTGTGAGACAACTATAAGTACAACCCATAAATTACGTGAATTCTTTACATTTGATTGTAGATTAGATCAAGTCATGCCAAAGTTATTCCGAAAGGCTCACAATGTGGAGATCCAAATTCATGATATAAAGATCTCTGAATATCAGCAGTATCAAGAGGTTGCAGATTGTGCAGATCAAGAGATGGACATTGTTCATAACTATATCTAGGGGACCGTGCAGATCTATATCTAGAGTTGCAGATCTATTGTAAATCACTAGCAAGTTTGTGTACAAGACAATGTCTGTTCTAACCCTCAAAGACCCTAGACGTCTTATTTATGCTAGAACTAAACGAGACTAGTAGGACACGCCCCAAAGGACTTATTTTTTCAACCGTTGCGACTTTCGAGCATCCGCTCTTTGAATTCTGGTCACCCAATCGGTCTTCAAAAGAAGTGGCCGAAAGAAATGCCTGACCGGGAGCCTGGACATGGAGGTTCAATCACCCGCGTACTTACATTGAATGTGAGTTTTGCTAATGGCCACGTTCGAGTCGACTGTTTCCTCTGTTCCTTCTTTCTAATATAATTTTAACTTGAACGCATTCACAAAAGTCATTAGTGAATAATGGTTTTTCTAATCATCAAAGTCAATAATCTCTCTCTTTTTTATGATGATAGAATCGCACAATAATACCGTCAATAAAATTTAACAATATCACAAAAACTTCAAAATTTCAAGAACCCAAAAGTCCCTGCATATCAAGCACATGAGAATAGCTAACATTCTCCTCCTTTTTATCACAAATCAAAATACAAAGTTATTTCACAAACTCTCCCTTTCCAAAAATAATCACATAATCAAACAACCCTTCAAAAAAACATTTTTTGCTGAATATGCTATTTTGTCAAATCTTCTTAGAATAACTAGTTCTTGTGGTATGGACAGTGTGATGGGCTAGTAGATGGATCTCTATTTGTGCCATCTTCTGGAGTTGATGCAAGGCGGAGCATGCTTAGTGATCTGATGTGCATTGGACTTCGAAGGAGAGTAGGTCGGACCAGGGGACGAGGGACCCAGGGCCTATCAAGTTATTTATGTTTTTCTTTGTACGAGTATCATCTATGTGATACTAAATTTTTGTGTTTCCGGTAATAATGTGGATCGTATATTCGGATATTTAATGTGATGGTTTTACACGCGTCTTTGTATATTATCATTTAATTCATGAGCAATTAAATAAACAAAATAAATTGCTGGAATAAAAAAATTACAATCAAGAAATAGTCAAAGGTGAGGAAAAAAAAGGATCAAATGTGACAAATAATTTTGTCACTATACGCTATGGCGACTAAGATAGATCCGTCGCCATAAATCATTAACAATGGTGACACACCTTATTTTGTCGAAAATAAATGGTTTATTTATTGCACGAAAAATGAAAAATTTGTAAAGTATTTTCCAAAAAATAATTAGTTATTGTATTGAAGTAATTTATTTTTTAAATTTTTTCATAGATAATTAAAATAATTTTATTTAATACATTATATTAAGCATACAAGTGATTGATGGGAGAACAGTAACAATTCAAACAATATCAACTTAATGCAACGGAATAAAATAATTTTCTCTCTTGTGTAAATCTAATAGGAATCGATATAGTAGAGTAAAATAAATACAAGCACGCAAACACAAGAAGAATTTTTTACATGGAAAACCTCATCGTGTGAGGAGATCAAAAACCACGGGACCGGAGTCCACCCGAAAATCTTCACTATCAACAAAATTGGGTGAACGATGTTCTTCTCTAGCAAATAGTCGAAGTACATAACAGCAAAGACCTCAAGAACATAATTATTGGCAATACACATGAATTTCACAAGAGATCAATGATAAATTTAACTAAAAACGCATGTTTTGATCAATTCACGAAAAAACCTGATGTAGGAAGCTTCAAATGGAAATCAAACCGTTCAAATTTGAGAAGATTATACCATTAACATGCTGACAAAATTTCAGCTCATTCGGACCACAAATCGACCTCTAATGCCAACTTGATGTAAATTAGACTTTGCCCCAACCCTAAATTTTATGCTTTCTCTCTTTCTCTTGTTACTACGTCCTTTTGTGGCTACCATTTTTTAGATAATGAGAAACCCTATTTCTCCATATAACTTATCATATGAGCTCAAGTCCTTTTTAAGCTTGCAACTCATTGGGCTTTTTCCACATAGGAGTGAACCCAGCTAACAAATCTCTCCCTCACGACAATGTGGAGGGATTCACCATCCCTGCTATCAATTGACAATGTTCAAGCTTCTCTCTTGATAGAGTCTTTGTCATCATATCAAAGCCATTATTGATCCACATGAATTTTCTCAAGTTCCAACAACTTTTCATCTAGACATCCCTTATCCAATGATATATAACATCAATATATTTCGATCTAGTATGAAAAGATGAATTCTTACCAAAATGAATTGCGCTTTGATTATCACAAAATAGCACATACCTCTTTTGCTTGAACCCAAGTTCTTCTAAGAACTTCTTCATCCATAACATCTCTTTACTAGCTTCAGTCACTGCAATAAATTCAGCTTCGATTGTAGAAAGTGCAATACACTTCTTCAATCTTAACTTCCATGACACAGCTCCACCGACAAAAGAAATCAAATAATTAGAAGTAGATTTACGAGTATCAATATCTCTTACCAAGTCGGAATCTATGTATCCAACTAACTCAAGTTTCCCGATCCTAAAACTGAGTTTCAAATTTGAAGTTTCCCGAAGATACCTCATAATCCACTTCACTGCATTCAAGTGCTCTCTACCTAGATTTGACAAATAGCGATTAACAACGCTAACTGCGTGCGCCAAGGCTGGGCGTGTACATACCATCGCATACATTAAGCTTCCTACAACTAAGACATATGGAACACTTTCCATATCTTTCTTCTCTTTATCAGTTGTAGGACTTTGCTCCATATTTAACTTAAAGTGGGTAGTAAGAGGAGTACTAACCACTTTAGCCTTGTCCATGTAAAATTTCTAAAGGATCTTCTCAATATATTTCTCTTGCGATAAAAACAACTTCTTAGCATCTCTGTCTCGGGTAATTCTAATGCCAAGAATATGCTTTGTCGAGCCCAAGTCTTTCATGGCAAAAGACCTGCTCAACCGTTTTTTCAATAACTCAATTCTTGAAGCATTCCTGCCAATAATCAACATATCATCAACATAAAGTAAGAGAATAATAAAGTCATCATAAAAAAAAAAAAAAAGGACAAACACATAGTTATTTGAGGAAGTCTTCTTATAGCCTTGTTCTATTATAACTTATGCAAATTTTTCGTACCACTGCCTCGGTGCCTGTTTTAGGCCATAGAGATTTTTCTTCAATTTGCACACATAATTCTCTTTCCCTTTCACTTTAAAACCCTCGGATTGTTCCATGTATATCTCTTCCTCCAAGTCACCATGTAGGAAGGTTGTTTTGGCATCCATTTGCTCAATTTCCAAATCTAGGGTAGCTGTCAAGTCTAGTACCAAACGGATAGAAGATATTTTCACTATTGAAAAGAATATATCATCAAAATCAATACCCTTTCTCTGACTGAATCCCTTAACAACCAATCTAGCTTTGTACCGTGGTTGTGAAGTATGTTCATCTTGCTTCAACTTATATATCCACTTGTCATTCAAAACTCTTTTACCTTTATGTAACTTCACTAACTCAAAAGTATGATTGTTATAAAGTGACTGTATCTCATCTCGCATAGCATCAAACCAATTGCTTTTGTACTCATCTTCTATTGCTTCTACATAGCACTATGGTTCACCTGCATCAGTCAATAATATATACTTTTCTTCATATTACCTGGTGGAAGGTCGTCGGTCTCTAACGAATCTCCGGACTAGAACATCTAATTGAGACTCTGGTTTAGGAATAGTATTATATGTTTCAACATGTTTAGGAACATGTGCGTTATTTGAAACATTGACTTCCTACTACTCTTCATCAACCTATGTAGGAATATTTGTAAGAGGAACTAGATCCAAATCAACCAAATTATCATTAACCTGTGGTGCTGAAATCATCTCTGCTTTCTCAATATCCTCTATTGTTTGATCTTCCATAAACACAACGTCTCTGCTTCTTACAATTTTCTTTTAAATTGAATCATAAAATTTATAGCCATCAAGTTTAGACCTCTCATCTTTGGGAATATGCACATATGCTTTGCACCCAAAGACACGCAAATAATCATAAGAAACATCTTTGCCTGTCCAAACTCTATTAGGAACATCAAACTCTAAAGGAACTAATGGAGTAAGATTTAATACATGCACGATTATACTTAAAGCCTCACCCCAAAAGGATCCAAATAGTTTTGACTGTGAAAGTAAGCATATTACCCTTTCAACCAGTGTTATGTTTATTATCTCAGCTAAGCCATTTAACTAAGGCGTCTTGGGAGGTGTCTTTTGATGTCGAATATCTTGTTGTCTGCAATATTCATCAAAAGGTCCAATATACTCTCCCCTATTATCAATTCTAATGCATTTCAATTTCTTTCCAGTTTGTCTCCCAACCGAAGCCTGAAATTACTTAAAAGCATCTAATACTTAATTTTTAGTTTTCAATGTATGAATCCAAATTTTTCTTGAAAAATCATCTATCAAGGTAACAAAATAAAGAGAGCCACCGAGTGATTTTGTTTTCATAGGATTGCAAACATCATAATGCACTAAATCTAGTATACCTGACTTTATTAAAGGATTTGAGCTTTTAAATGCAACTCTATTATGTTTTCTTGTTAAAGAGTGAGCACACTTCTTTAGCACCAATCTTTTCAATCCTAAAAGGTGCTTCTTCTTGGCCAATATTGACAAACCCTTCTCACTGATGTGATTGAGCCTCTTATGCCATAACTCAGCTGCATCTTCGCTGTCTACTACATTAATTTTGTCTGTGGACAATTTTGCCTACATAATGTACAACAAATAATATTTTTCACCTTTAGCCACAACAAGAGAACCTTTGGTGAGCTTCCATTAACCATTACTAAAGGTGCTGCAATACCCTTCATCATCTAACTTGCCTATAGAAATCAAATTCAAGTGGATATTGGGTATATGTTTAACATTATTCAATACTAACCTTATGTCATTGCTGGTTTCTAGGCACATATCACCGATGCCTACAGCTTGAGCTAGCCCATTGTTTCTCATCTTCATAGATCCAAAGTCACATGACCTGTATGATGTAAAGAAATCCCTATGAGACGTAGCATGAATAGATGCACCACTATCAATTACTCAACTAGATCTCATGAGATACAAAATTCCCCACATCACCATAAGAAATGATGAGAAAGTTTTCTTTAAGTATAGCAACACGATTGTCATCACTATCATTATTACTTTTCTTCTCTTTACCATTCTCCTTTTGTTTCTCCCTTTTTAACTAGCAAAAAACCTCTGAATATGTCCCTTCTGATGACAATAATGGCACTCAACATTAGCAAATTTATTATACTTACCTCTGCTTTTATCTCGACTTTTATCTTTATTTCTCGGACCTTGAGACTCATTTCTTCCTCTTTTCTCAACAACCAAGGCATCAAAATGTGAAGAGGGCGATCCTTGTGTCTTCCTTCTCATTTCTTCATTCAAAATACTACTCTTGACCAAATCCATAGTAATTATACCATCCGGGGCAGAATTAGATAAAGATGTTCGAAATGTCTCCCATGTGTCCGGCAAAGTGCCAAGCAACCATAGTGCTTGTATCTCATTATCAAACCTAATTCCCATCTCACCCAACTAATTTATAATTCATTGAAAATAATTTAAATGATCAATCAAACGAGTACCATCTTGATATCTCAGAGCCATCATTTGTTTTATAAAAAATAACTTATTATTCCCAGTCTTTCGAGCATATAATTGTTCAAGCTTATCCCATAAACTGCGTGCATGTGTTTCCTCAATAATATGGTTCAAAACATTATCATCCACCCACTGCCTAATAACTACACACTTGACGATGAAATATAGACTATTTATCATCAATTTTAGGGAAAATCTCAAACAAAGACTAAAAGTGAGCCTACTTTCTCAAATAAGGACCCGAAGTGACCGTTGTTCCAAATAATAACCTAAAGTAGCTAACAAGTCTCAAATAAAGACCTAAACCCGCTGGCCGGTCAAAACGTTCACCGGCTAGCGAGCGTGTGACATTTCCGGTTGTCGGAGTATGGGCAATTTTGTCCCAAAAAATTATAGATAGAAATTAACAAACCCTAAAAAGAAAACTCCCCAAACTCCCCAAACTTCATGTTCTTCTTCTTCCACTCTTCATCTTTTACATTCTTTGTCTCCTCTCGTTTGGAGAACCCAAATTCTCTGTTGATGGAGCAATATCCCTGTCTCCCTAAGTTCCAAAGGTACATGCCCTCCCTCCCTCAATTTGAACAAAACTTACCTCAGTTGAATGGGAGTGTGAATCAAAGTTTATGGCGAACCTAGGAAAAGATAATGAAAAATCGAGGCCCTCGTGTTACACACGACTATCTCAATAATGAAAATGTGGCTTTACTCAAGATTTTCCTTCTTCATTGGAAAGAAATGAAGACAAAAAAAAAAAAAAGAAGATGTGAAGAAACGAAGGTAGGGGTTTCTTGTTGTGTTTCAGTTCGTGTTCCATTAACAGAAAATTTCCGTGCTCCAAGTGAGAGAGGACAAAGAACGGAGAAGATGAAGAGTGGAAGAAGAAAAATGTGAGAACATGAAGAGCTTTTTTTTTAGGTCAAAATAACGTGAAGAGTTTAGGGGGTGGTTTTTAGGGTTTGTTAATTTTTATCTATATTTTTTTTTGGACAAAATTGCTTATATTCCGGCGACTAGAAATGTCACACTCTCGCCGGCCGGTGAACATTTTGGCCGGCCGGCAAGTTCATGTCATTATTTGAGATTTGTTAGCTATTTCGGGTCCTTATTTGAGACAACGGCCACTTCGGATCCTTATTTGAGAAAATAAACTCACTTTGAGTTCTTATTTGAGATTTTCCCTCAGTTTCATTCTCCGATTTCTTCTCGACAAATACGGGCAAATAAAAATCTTTCACATATAAAAAGTCTTCCATCTTCTCTTTCCGAATATGATAACTTGAACCATTCAGTGTAACCATTCTACTTGTATTCGTTTCAATTGTTTAACACAAGGCATATAAATTAAGCAATAACCAGAAGCTCTGATACCACTCTGATGGGAGAATAGTAACAATTCGAACAATATCGAATTAATGCAACGGAATAAATAATCTCTTATCTTATGTAAACCTAATAGGAATTGATATAGTAGAGTAACATAAATACCAAGCACGTGAACACAAGACGATTTTTTTACGTAGAAAACCTCCTTGATGTGAGGAGATTAAAAACCATGAGACTGTAGTCCACTCGAAAATCTTCACTATCAACAAAATTATTCTCTAGCAAATGCTAGAGGTACATAATAGCAAAGATCTCAAGAATATAATTCTTAGCAATACACATGAATTTCACAAGAGATCAAGGACAAATCTGACCAAAAACGCAGGTTTTGATCAATCCATGAAAAACTTGATGTAGGGAGCTTCAAACGAAAATCAAACTGTTCAAATTTGAGGAGATTGTGCCACGAACATGCTGACAAAATTTCAGCTCAATCGGACCACGAATTGACTTCCAATGCCAACTTGATGTAAATCAGATTTTGCCATAACTTTAGATTTTCTGCTTTCTCTTTTTCTCTTGTTACTACGTCCTTTTGTGGCTACCACTTTTTAGATAGTGAGAAATCTTATTTCTTCGTATAACCTATTATATGAGCTCAAGTCCCTTTTGAGCTTACAACTCATTGGGTTTTCTCCATATAGAAGTGAATCCAGCTAACATCGATCATATTTGGAAAAATATTTATTAAAATATGAGTTTTCTATGAAACAAATAGATCCAAAGTCACGGTCTACTTGCAGTTTTGAACTGAATGAATTAATTTGAATTTGAGTGTTGATTATCTTTTCAAATTGATAAAGTTGAATTCGGATGGAAATATATTATTCATCGAAGTCAAGCGGAGAGTAGAACAAGATGAAAAAGGCCTGACAATGGCATTTGCCTTCGGACGACTTCTTTGGACACTTCTGGCTAATGCCTGCAAGTAGTTACAGCTTGCCCCTTCTACTTTTAAGGCCGGATGAATCTTATATCATCGTTTCCGTTGGGAATTAAAAGCACCGGGGCCATTCAAATTCTGACTGTATTTAGTACTGAAAAATTTAATACCTCTCTCTCTCTCTCTCTCTCTCTCTCTCTGCAGTGAATGCGAAAGGAATATAGCTACAGTAGTGATGGACCCATCAGCACTTCCAGCATAAACGAGAGGCCAAATTGCAATCGTTATTTCGATTTTCCATTTTATCTACATCTTTGTAAAATATCAAGATAAATCATTATGTTTTAAACTCATACCAAATCTATCCCAAAATTAGTTGTTGATTTCAGCATTATATATTTACAAGATTCCCATTAAGGTCACTCTTTCTGTAAAAGAGCCTAATTTATCTTTTACTTACTAATAGAATTCAAAAAAATAAAAATAATACTAAGTAAAAATTGCTGATATGAAGCAATAAAGATATTATCCAACTTAAAAGATAAAAACAAAAGAAAAGGGTGGGAAAAAAATACACCAAATACAAAAGTAAAAGTTGGGGCAAAATTGGAATTTGGGAGTACTGTAACAGAATGTTCCCTCTTAGAAATGGCGATAAAGAGCCTACGACATATTTGAAAGGCTAATTATTTTTTTTCTAATGGGATGAAAAGATAAAAAGTTTAGGATTTATGTTGTAATTTGGTCTAAATATAAGCAATGTTTAAAAAAAAATTATGGTATTTCGTTTTTTGGCCTTTT
Organism: Eucalyptus grandis; assembly: GCF_016545825.1. Classification (NCBI taxonomy): domain Eukaryota; kingdom Viridiplantae; phylum Streptophyta; class Magnoliopsida; order Myrtales; family Myrtaceae; genus Eucalyptus; species Eucalyptus grandis. The sequence goes on from NC_052621.1 coordinate 15,017,167, forward strand.
GATTTAAGTTTGCGTGTGAGGAATAATCATGAGAGCATTGTGGCAGCTATTATTGCTGCTTAATGATTTTTACCCCTCCATTAAGTAATTATCTCCTCTTGGATCTTGCGTGAAAAATGACAACAATAATGGCCTCTCTCAAAACACTTTGACCCAATATTGGGTCGTGTTTGTGGGGCTGAGAGATGCTGGAGCTGGGCAGGCAATCCGTGTGGTGTTCTTTTCCTTCCTTCTTTCTTTATTTATTTCTTTAATTCAATCTGACAACTGTTGGGCTCGATTAATCTAATGTTAATGCACACAAATCATCTCATGGGTGAGAGTTTATTTTATAATTGTGGTCCAACGTTAACATGGGCGAGAGATGCTGTGATCTGAACACGCAATCTCCCATGTTTGAACTGGACGCTTAACCACTTAAGCGAATCAATGTTAAAGATTTTTGAAAAATATTCCTTGAGTCTCCATGTGAAGAGGTTTCTAAAGATTTTATTTTGACAAATATTTTATAGTGATTAGGCTATGTTTGAAAAAGTTCCGGCAATGGTGTTTAGGTATTAGCACAACACATATCTAATTATATGCATACATATATAAGTGGGGGTTCATATCCATTAAAATACTGTGTTAGCTAATGTTTAGCTACTTTAGTAACAAGGCGGAGGGAACAGGGCGGGACAATGTTTGGGTCGGAAGTTTGTATCAACGCGGCCCCGCCCCGCCCAGTAAAACCGCCCTACTTGTACTTCAAAAAAAAAAATGTTAAGTGTTGTATAAATATATTATATACTTGTCACAAGTATATTCATATATAAATTATTATGAAAATTAACTCATTTTGGTAAATAACTAGTTATATAGCCAGCGCTTTGTAGGCATATGTATATTTCTGAAAATATTACTTTGCATGTGTTTGTAAACAAACAAACCTTTCCATTTGAGTTCAGATTGAAAATTAGGGTACTCCCGAGAACAGATCCAGTGGAGACAGGGCGAGGCTCATAGCTCAGAGGATTAGAGCACGTGGCTACGAACCACGGTGTCGGGGGTTGTATATCAAATGGTATTAATTACAAAAAAATGGATTACAATCTCTCATTACTATATCGAACCGCAAATATTTTCTGATTTTTTCTTCTCCCGTACACAATTTGAGGGCCTTGTTGACATGATCTCCAATTGAAGACGACGAATTACGGATCCTCTTCATGATTTGGGATTTTGATGAGCTTTAGATTCTATTACGTGAACCAGATTGAATGATCCAGGATTTTCAATCCATGATGAGGTGTATTTTGGAAGAAAACTATTTTTTTTTTTTGCCAATAAAATTTGTTCAAAATGATTTAAGCTATGTTTAAATATGCGCATTTGAAAAGAAGGAAATAAAACTAAATCAAATATGAGCATGCATGAATATATTGCCAATAAGTTGACATTCTTATTATTTATCGTAAATTTTAAATTTAGTAGATACTAAATGAAATTCACATTGTAAAATAAGTTACTCTTCTGATTATTTCAAGTTCAATGGGTAAACTATATATTGGATGCTTAGCCTTCTTTTTTTATTTTCAAATTTAAAATCAATGAAATAACTCAAAAGAGATAAATGGTTGGAAAGGATAATAAATATTATTTCAAGATTTTTTTTTTAATCTCTATCTTCATCTATCTCATTAGTTGAACAAATTTGAGATTACATATGTTGATAATTTCTTTTTATCGAATAAGTGATAGATGAGGCTGACAAATCACTAAACTAATGCTAATTGGTCGGACATAGGCCATGTGGCCTGTCATGTGTTAGTCGTTGAGATAAAGTGAAGTATCACGTGGCGAGTACAGGAGCCCACATTCTCTCAACTTTGATTTTTAACTAGGGTTAATACCCTAAAAAACCCCAAACTGGTACACTTGTGACAAATTTACCCCAACCTATTTTTTTGATCATGAAAAACCCCAAACTGGTAAACTTGTGACAAATTTACCCCGATTGACTATAAAAAACCCTAAACTCGTACATTTATGACAAATTTACCCCAAACTAATTTATTCGACTGTAAAAAACCCTAAACTGGTAAATTTGTGACAAATATACCTTATGCTAAATTGGATTAATACCACAAAAAAATTACAAAAATTATAAATTGTGACAAACGGAGCGTAAAATCCTAAATTGGTATATCGGTTAACTGTTATGTGTCATTTAACTTAATAATTTAAGAATAAAATTTAACGAAAACTAACATAGGGTAAATTTGTCATAAGTGTACCAGTTTGGGGTAAATTTGTCAAATGTATACCAGTTTGGGGTTTTTGGTGGTCAAAAAAATAGTTTGGGGTAAATTTGTCACAAGTGTACCGGTTTGGGGTTTTTCAAGGTATTAACCCTTTTAACTATATATATAATAGATGCTCCTATTTAAATTCAAGTGAAAACTAATAAAACCATCACGTGAATAATCCAAAAAATTACAAACAAGTTAAAATATACAAGTGAAAAAAAGCTTGAGAGACCGTAGAACTTTTAATGATTGTCAAATATGAACAAATTCAAACTAGCATACTTATCATTATTTAAATTTCTAATAATTTTATGTTTCAATAGTTTTATATGTTTAATGCGGTAATTATTTAAGAAAAAAATAATGACAAATTTTGTGTGCAAGGTGCGATGCTGTGCAGGGAAGGGATTGCCTCGTTCCACACGGGATGGGGAGGACGGCGGGCGAAAGCACCGCCCACCGGAATGGGAAAATCTGAGCCCTAATCCCACCTCGCTCCTTACCCAATCTGTATCCGTCCTCTTTCCTTCAAATAAGTGTTTATCATTTGTGTTTTTTTTATTTTAGAACCAGGAAGCCTACCTTATCAAGGAAGTTCCAATTCTTCTCCTATCAATCTCGTGGACCATATAAAAGGCCAGCCAAAACCTGGATAAAAAGTCCAAATATAAAATTATTTGCGTTTGATTGTTGAGGATTAGATGTAGTATCGTGCGTTTCATCCACATACAAGTCTGATCCTCAACGACTAAGACAGCTCCAATGGGCTAGCAAAGTTTATTTAATTTAACTTTTGTTTCTATCATTTACAATGAACTGAATACCCCTTGCATCTATTTCTCAATTTCCCACTTCTTGCAGCTTTTCCGCAGCATGATTGTGAAGATGGGCGCATCAGGTCTTCTACGATATGTCTCAAAGTCCTTATAGATACAACGCACTTACAATTATAGCACTTTGTAGCAGTTTTAAACTATTGCGACCTTAAAAGGTGCATTGCCAAAAAACATATTGTAATTCTTCAAAGGTACATATACAGCACAATCATAATCACAACCATAATAAACAAATGTAAGTCTTATTAAGTATTACTTTTTAGGTGTAAAAAACAGAGTGTTTCAAGGGCACTTGTTAAGGGCAATAATTTCTACTTGGGAAATTTAAACATTTTTGTTTAAAAGATGTTGCACTCTTAAAATAAGTTTTCATTCAATTTTCTAGGAATATTGATATGTGTTATTTCTATTATTAGTGATCTAAATTGGTGTCCCAAGAAAAATTGTTAATAAGACTCTTCAGATTTCAGCATTTAATCGGGCTGTTAATTACTTGAGAAAACCTTTTTATTTTTTTATTTGTATCTCAAGGTCTCTTGAAAGGCATTTGAGCAATTCTATGAATTTGGTTAGCCTCTACACTATTGTGGTGGCTAGTTTTTTTTTTTTTTTTGGTCAGTATCGTGGTGGCTAGTTAAGTAGCATCGATATTGACATGCAATACATGACATGACATGATACGATACAATATGATACGCCGATGTGTGTTTCTCAAAAAATAAAGATTTTCGACATGATAGGACACCTTGTATATTAAATGTATATTTGTATACATACATGATAAATTATCATTTTTCTATTATTTTAATAAATTAATTGATTGAAATTCACAAATAAATAAATAATAAAAAAAGAGCTTGGAATGGATTTACACTAGAAATATTAATCTACCATTTGTTAATATCATTCATTGTTTTAATTTGACAAATTCAATTTCATCCAACAATCCATGAAACTTGAAGGAAAAACATAATCAATTCATATTATAGACTCGCATGTCAAAGCGTGTTGGAAGCGAAGAGAAAAAAAAAAACTTGGGAATAAATCATGTATAATGGGAAGTGCAAGTCATAAGAGAAAAGAAGACTCAATTTTTCTTTTTTTTCTAATTTATTTTTATTAATTTTTTTATTTTACATATTTACATTTTGAATTCTCATTTATTGAAATTTTTTAAAATTAATCCTATGCTCGGAATTAAGTGTCGGAATTCCGAATTTGCATGTCGGAATTCCACACTTGAGTATTGACCGGGTGTCAAATTTTTCAACACATGTTGACTAACTCTCAAAGAGTGTCAAAGAGTGTCGGACATGTGTTCGCATGTTTGATACAACACAAAAACTCTCATAAAGTATTGGTGTTTTATAAGTGGCTGGCTTGGCAGTAGGCTTACTCCCAAGTGGTTTGGGACCCTTGTTCACAAATTCGAATCCTGAACTCTCATCAATGTTAGAAAATCTTGATTAATATGAGATGTAGGTTTCGTCATTTCATAAATGGAATAACGTCAACTCTATTAGTACCTTGGTGGAGCCATCGTAACTTCACGCAAAATCTATGCCTTAATTCGAACACTTCATTGCAGGCGTAAAACCCTTATAGTAATGATCATGAACGTTTCTCAAATGCCAATAGACTTTTCCCACCCTTCTTACTTGTTAAAATAGAAAATGGTTAGCCTCTACGTTCCGCCACAATTGTCAAGTAGTTTGCCCTATTTTGGTAGCTCTCTCCAAATCTAAAGGACTCTTTTGCGATCATTATGCCTTCGCAAACTTGCCATAATGTGAGGGGTGGCTAGGTGAGATGGCAAAATCATCGGGTCATATCTAGCAATCCTGTCTAAGTTTGTCTACACAAGGTTATATCCTTTCGATATTATCCTCCAAGAATTAGCCTCCCAATTATGGCCCTTCCAACCCAACCAGGTATGCTTTTTGTCACATCAACCCCATTTCTTTATTGTTCTCGGGGACTCCCCAAGGCCCATTTGCACGTGACTCGAAATTTTATATTACTTCGGATAAGTTCGATCCTTTTTAATCTATATATAATTTAATTGTCAAGATAACAAATATCCCCGACATACTTATAATGTATTCTTGATTTGAAATAACATAATTTTCGAAAAAATAGCTGCACATAACACAATGACAGCCAATGCACTTTAACTCCGTTATGGTTAAAGCTATATCCACAAGACGCTCATTTTTAAATTCAAAAATTTAGCAATGAATAATCAATTGAAACCCTTAAATTTAAATACCATGGATATTGACATTTTAAAATATTTCCAGTGTAAAATTTATCTTATCAAACCTAACTTTCTTAACATCCTGTCAGTCGAAAAACCAAGAATTTTCGCTTTCTCCATGTCGGCCATAATCAACATAAAAATGTGCCGCCTTGAGGCCATCCTCCAGTTGGCCGATCGTGGCGGTCCATTTCTCCTCCATGATATGTCAAAAAAAAAAAAAAAAAAAAAATCACTGAAATCAAAACATGCTTGAGGCCCATCGCTGCCATACCACACAGTAAACTCTATCGGCTTTTCTTTCTTTTCTTTTTGTGGTAGTGGAGATTTCTTCGTTGTTTTATTGCTTCTTTCATTTGATAAGCTGTTCAGATAACCACTAGTCTATCTGGCTACTATTCAAAGCTACCTTGACTGTTGACTGTCCCCAGCTGTTTTGAGATTCTTATACATCAGAAAACAAGGAAGAAAGCCAAAAAGAGAGTTCAAAGGAACCCCCAATACCTTTTATAAATATAACACACACACACATATATATATATATATATATATATATATATATATATATATATATATTAAACACACACTTCTTATTGATGCTCCAAATATTTCGACAGTTTTTATACTATGTGAATTGCTACTTCTCAAAATGTTCTGAGCCTGTGGCATATTGTGTCATACCCTAAAGCTTCGATTTTGGCATTATCAGTATAGATATGGACATATGCATAAAAAAATCAAAGGAGATAAAAAAATAAAACGTTGATTGGAATGATAAAGCCTTAATATTAACATTTGGATGGAGTCCTAAATAAATTTGATGAAATTTGATATATAATAGCATGTACTCCACTTCGTGGAGCATTGTCCATATGCTATGTGAAGATTATAAATATCTCTCTTTGCATGCATTTTATTAACAAATTTTGAAGCATCTGATTTAGTTTCAGGAGCAGGTGAATTGTCCTTCCCTACTTTTAGAATTTATTTGCAGTACTGTGTTCTTTGACCTGGGGGACCACGTAAAGAGCCAAGCACCTTCTTGGAAGATAGTTGGACCACGGATATCATTTCCTTAATTAAAACCCTAAAGCACTCTGTGACTATGATGGCAAAGAGTTCGAACCCTAATATATGGCTTCAACGCTTCAACGTTCTGATGTAATATGAGTCAATAGTCACATCTAATTTATTAATCTGAAAACTGGGTACGTCGTTTTCGAATGTCCAATTCATCCGATCAGACTGAGGAGTAAGTATGGAGAATCGCTGGGCACGCCGACAAGCCCTAGCCATTTGTGTGACGTAGGCTAGTGTTAATAACACGATAAAAGCCACTGATTATAAAATGTTAAGCAGAAAATTTGGTCATTAAAGCCAGATCAATGTCTCCAGGAGGGAGGAGAACGGCCTGCTTGTTTATTGTTGTTCTTGCAGGGTTATCGGCCCCGCTTGTGAGTTTTCAAAGTTTGAGATAATAATTTTTTTATATTACAAGAGAGCTATTAGATTAAGATACTGGATTAAGAAATCATTAATTGAGTGGCACTGGTTGTGTTGTAGCCCCTTTTGCGAACAACAGATCCGCTTTGGTGAGGTAAAGGAAGCCTCTTAGGGTAGTAGTTAGCATGTGATGTTCTTCTTGCGGATTGGTGGAGTTTCGGTTAATCTTTGGAATTTCTTAGTTGTAAAGATTTTTTGTAATCTCATGAGGAGTATCTTGTTGTCAAATGTATAAACTCAAAAAAGGATGTACGATTGAAAGTGATGGATCATGGACCTAACATTTGAAGAATATTATACACTAATGGCACATTTTATGGGAATAATGCTCATTGTATTACAAGTCCATTATGTAGTGTCTGCTCTCAGGAATGACTGTTAAACCAGGACATTCAAAACTATTATAGTATTTATTTACATGACCGTCTATGTAAACAATTTGGACAAGATGGAGCGTATTGCTATTTCAAAGAATCATTATGCATTGATATTCTCTCTCATCTTTCTTCTTATTGTCATCTTGCCTATTTTCCTCTCTCTCGTGTTCTGTGTGATGTGGTAATGTCCGCATTCTGTGTCGCATGTGTAAAGAGTAGCTTACGCTCTAGCATGCATGTTTTGTGCTATGTCATCCATATTGTTCACCATTTCCAATCAATTTAAGTTAAAAGAAAAAAAGAGTTCATCCAATAAAAATTAATTTGATTAATAATTATGATGACATAATTAGCTTTAGTAATATTGTATCTATTTATATCCACATGTTACTAGTACTATAATCATGCAATGACATAATGTCATATAATGTTGACTATAATACTATTCATCATGCCATAAGTAACATACTTATTAGTTAGTTAGCTTAATATGTTTTATCATTACGTAAGATTTATTTATAGAAATATTAAAGGAACTATATTGTTTACTAACTCTAGTAATAAGCTTTAATTAATGTAAAACTAGTATATTATCGTTGATATATAATTGCATAATGAATCACATTTTATAGGGGAATTAGACAAAAACCCTATGAATTTTGGAGGTAGTACACATTTGTCTCCGAACTTTAACTGTTAGACAATCACCTCCATAAATTTTCATTTTGTTATAGCCGTTAACCCCTTTGTTGGTTTTTCTGTATGACTTTTCAGGGGTTCATTTGACTTTTTGAAGGAAATTGCGATTTTTCTACTAATTGCCATAAAAAAAATGGAAAAAAAAAAAAAGAATGCGGGGGAGAACTAAATTGAGTAAATTGTTAATGATGTAAATAAAAACAATGAAAATATTTGAAGAATAAAAATTTCTTGAAATTTGAGGAACATAAACGCTTCAGGGGAGCTAAACAAGATTTTAATAAGAAAGAATACTTTCAAAACTTAAGTAAAAAGGGCAAAGGCTTATAACAAAATGGTAAAATGACAAAAAATGGTTAGTCATTATGTATTTTCAAATGGTTGATTAACGTGAAAAATGATTGATCAACAAAAAAAAAAAATTACTTTAGTTTCAGTTAATCATTTTTTCAATGAGTTGAGGACGTCGGTTTGTTTTATAATTTGTTTCTAAATATTTGTATCAACCCATCATTTCTCACATTATTTAACCATTTGAAATATAATGAGTAACCAATTTTAGTCATTATAGCATTTTGTTATTGAGACCTTTTGGCTTTTTACTTAATTATGTTTCTTCTTCTTAAAATATCTTATTTAGTTATGTTTGTACATTAAGCGAATTTCAACAAAAATCCTATGTATAATTGTTGATATGTACATTTCCAATATTAATATATTAGTTAACTCATTTTTCTCTCTTTTCAATATATTTATTTTTCATCTTTTACAATAAATAAGGGTAAAGAATAGATTTCATGAAAAAAAAATGAGATGAAAATGCAGTTTTACCTCATATAAAAATCATGTACGTTAAGTGGACATAAAAATAGAAGAACTAATTGGGAGGTCAATAGCCAAAACAAAATGAAAGTTCCGAGGGTATTGCGTAGCAATTAAAAGTTCGTCGCTACCATCAAAATTAAGGGATTTTGAATTATTTCCCCATCATATAACAGTTACATACTTCATTAAACACTTAGCGTGTTTTTCACTTGCTCAGCTACAAAGCGTGCCGTTTAGCATGAGTTCTAATGAGAGGTGATGATGTTTTGAGAGCAAACCTTCTTTTTTTTCATTATTATGGTGGAACATTATGGCAGACATCCATCCTAGTGATAATAAAACTTGTTATGAAGGTCAATCTTTTAGCATAATACTAAACAGCTCGCCATTATCAACTTTTCGAATTTTACAATGATGCTTTTCATTAATTTTATTGACTGCTTCGATAAGCTCTTGATTTTGTCTAGTTAGTGATGAGATATAGATGTTTCATGTTAGTAATTTCATATTTGATCGAAACATAGGAACCCTGACCTTCTAAAGTCTAAATTGATGTGTCATTTCAACTGTGGTCATCATCATTGCAGATGTATTATATAGTTCAAGCCTCAAAAGAACTTTTTGCATGTTTCGTAATACTTTCCGATTTGTAATTTTTGTTTAAGTTTTAAGACTCATAAAAAGAAAGAAGAAAATTTGAGGATTTGAGTGTACTATCATTATAAATTCTAGAATCTATGATGGAACCACTTCTCTCCTTAGGCGTCACCAAATTGTAATTGGGGGTCAACAATCCTAGCCTTACAAGATTTTGTACCCACGTCTAATTTTGTACGGGGGAGATAGTCAATAATAGTTTGCCCAGAAATGGACAGAATAGCTTGTTCAATATTGTTATAATAATTGTACCGAAGGACCAATTTGATTTTGTTATGAAAACTTGATGGACTAAAATAAACAAGTTGAAATTTTAGAGAATAAATTGCACATTCCACAATAGCTTAGGGACTAAATTAAACATTTAACAATAGCTTAAAGAAATGTTATGACTTTCTTTCTTATCGATTAGACAAAAGGATTACATTGAACATAGGAATAAATTAATTACTACATTAAATCAAATTAAAATTTTAAGAATGATAGTACAGATTGCATCAAAATTTTAGATATTATTAATATCATTTTTCCAACTACAAAACAAGCATGTGCGGGAGCCAGCTCTACCGAATAAGAGCACTTGCTTTTACTTATTTATGTATTTATTAACTATCAACGCTTGCTTTATACAGCTTGATGTTGAAAAGCTCAGCTAATCTAAAGGCTGCCTTCGACAGCAAACCAAAGGTCAACATGAAATGATTGTCATAAGCCCGATCCAATTTAAGATTAGAGAATATGACTCATTTTCTGCGTCTTTCGCAGCGTCATTATTATGAAGAGAAAAAGGCGTGTACCAAGACATGCCTGTCCAATATAGAAGTTGCTCATATGGTTTCATTTTCGGCTAGAAAAGTCACCTCAACATTATTTTTTAGTCCAATTGGACGGAATTAACAGAGTGATTGAATTGCACTAATTCAAGAAATTTCAAGGTCAGACTGCATTTTAAAAAAAAAAAAAATTTTAAGACTTACTTATATTTTCACGATAGGTTTTAGGATTTCTGATGCGCTTATTCCATAATTATTTTGACGTAATGTTTGTTGAATAGGGCAAGGGGCCCATCAGCTGCGGAATAGAGGGGGAAAGGGTGCATTTAGGCAAGCGGGCCCATCGAAGTCACGATTCTCATTATGCAGCCACATAGAGGTTATCATTCGTTACTTGCTTTTTATTAAACCTACAGATCTTATTATTCTTTTTGCCATTTCGGCTAAAAGAACGATCTTGGGGACAGACTTAGGTTGGCCTCTTCCCATGTGGACTACTCGATGCAAACTCATAAGTGGTTCTTAAATCCGATAAAGATGGCTGGATGAGCTTCATGCCATTGTACGGTCTCTAGTTATTGAATATTATAGCGAGGGTATTAGGGCTCAAGCACTAAAGCATATTTTAGAGCCCGTTTAGTCCGTTAAAATTTTTCTCATTTTATTTTATTTTCAGTGAAAGTGAAAATGAGAATCTGTTTTCCTTTTTCAGTAATATGATTTCTTAAAAAGGGTGTTTGGTTCATTAAAATGAAATATATTTAAGATATACTTGGTTGTATTGGTTTTAATATTAAGAAGTGTGTTTTCATCTTATAAGTAAACTTCATTTTCCTTGGAATAAAAATTTTGGAAACTACTTTTCTCTAACTTTTGAGCCTGTAGTTATAAAACCGAAAGCAGTTTTTCTTATTTTATGCGGAAATAGTTTTTAATTTGCAATGGAACACGTCTTTAGCACTCTTTTCAATTTCCTTTGAAAACTAGACCGATTTTCTTTTACCCCATATCCCTCAAGCCTGTAAGTTTAGTCTCATTTGATATCTCTAAACTTTATGCTTGAGAGTTTGGCACTAATATCGAAAAAGGCCCTTAGGCAACTCTCTGCCTCTTTTTTTTTTTGTTTTTTGTTTTTTTTTTTTAGTAGATCGCATATCCTGCCGGAGAGATTATACTGCTACTTATTACCGAGTATTCAGTCCTACTTACCAATTCAAATCATTTTTAGAAAACGAAGTCTGTGAAGTAATTAAATTGTTCTTGGTTTGATATGCTAACTATCTATAAATTCACAGCAGGAAGGTTGAGGAATTTCTTCTTAAAGGTAAGAAGTAGAGGACTTTGGAGTGAATACTCTCTTTAATTATTTCATTTTTTTGTTATAATTATTTCACATGGCGCATGTGAGTTGGGCTCATATAAAAAGAAAGCATTCAAAGAGTACTTCAATGCTTATAGAATTCTGGGCTTTGCTAGTTTAACAGTATTTATGAGGGTAACAATATGTTATAAGTCACAAATTCTTAAAAAAGTGGACTTCACAATAATTTCTATTTGTTAGTTACTTGTTATTTTGTCACTTAAAAACAGGCTGTTATTCTCATATTAGATTAAAGATAGTCATATAAATATTTCTATAGAATTTTTACTTCCCCTTCTTTTCAGACTACGGTATCGTTTGAATTTGGGTTAGTAAATCTTCCAAGGCTTGAATTCAGCCTCTTCTTTGGGACTCGGTGAAGGTTGCAATCTGTTCTCCATCACGGTCAGTAATTTAGGATTGTTCAGAGGATGATTTTATATGTCTTGGTCTTTGGACTGAGTTGGGCCGCTTCTCATGGGCTGACCCAAATCCAACCCATTAAACTAAAAATTGTTCCTGGCCTAAAAGACACTAGGGACATGGGCAAACATTAATTGCTTGTTATGACGACAGGAAGAGTGTGCATGTTGGCTGCCGGTTTCTCGAGAGTAAAGAAGACTTAATAAGCCATCTCCAAAGAGTAACCAATCAAAAAGTGTAGTGAGGACCGAGAGTAAGTATTTTATATGTCAGTCACTCAGTCGATATGGTCCGATTGACCGATTTATTATTTGGTCGAAACAAAGATGTTATTCATATATCAAAATGATACTTAAGAAGTACATACAAAGCTTTTAAATTTTAAAATCCCAAAAACTGTTGAACAAAGAAAAATCTAGAAAACGAAATAACGAGGCATAATTTGCAGTTAGAAGCATATTCTCATCCCTAAAGAACAAATCTACCATGAGTGCATGCCGAGATCTCCCACTCCATTTGCAATGGCTTGTGGTGCCCATCTAGGTTTAATGTCTCCATCACCATTGCCGTGGTAAAACACCAACATCAAAATGTTGAGAGAACACAAATCACATACCTATAAGGAGCTTCCAAATTTATATCTAGGTCTAGTTCAAGAGAGTAAAACTCCAAAAACTTGACCTAAATCTAAGTTGAGAGAGGAGAGCAGCCTAATCTTGGAGAGGTTATGGATCCATGTTACGAACATCCTCCTCGATGGTTGTCGACTAGAAAATGATCGAATTGGTCTCCATGTTCACCCAAGATTAGCTGTACAATTTTAGTCACACACACAAATTCCTAGGACAAATTGGGAGAGAAAAGAAAGGTATAGAGCTACAAAAAGGGAAGACTGAGACACATAGGAAAAGGAGGGAGGTAGAGCGTTGCAGTGAGGTGACGGCTTCAAGGAAAAATAATTTGTGAGAGAGAGAGAGAGAGACCTGCCTCACGTTTTGATCGATCGATTAATTGTTTATGCCTCATAGTCATTTCACATGGCGCTTAAATGTAGGAATCATTGGCTTCATTGATTTGCTACTGCACAAATCAATGTCACATGGTGTAACTATCGCACGAGATACTTTTTCGAGGTTGAGAGGCATTATCAAAAGTGCAAGATTGGATATATTTTCAATTTCAAAAGTTTGTGGCCATGTGATAGAAAAATCTCTATCTTGAGACCGGAAGAAGAATGTTTGAGAAAGTCTATCCTTTGAAATAAATTCACAAATTTTGCTTTAAGCATATTTTCTTTTGTTTTCTCCATTTTTTTTTTTTTGGGTAACAGATCAGGAATAAAAGAGTCAAATTATCCATGTACCAATTGAGTTTGGTATCCTCTACTATGAAGTTAAGCGCCCCCCTTTTTATAGCTATTAATTTGTCGAAGAAATTGTATACTTTACCTTTGAACTTTGGGGCTCTTACACATTTGGCGACGAACTTTCAGAGGTTACACAATATCCCTTGAAGTTTCGTTTTGTTACAGCCATTAGCGCTCTGTTAATTTTTCCATTGGCTCTTACACGTGCACATGAATTTTAAGGGGCAAAAGTGTGCTTTTTGTATATATATTGTTTTTTTTTTGGGAGGAAATCTCTCTTTTACGATTAGTTGCTGAAAATCATGAAAAAAAAAAAGAAAATAAGAGAAAACTAAAATAATTAAAATACAAATAGTATAAAAATAAACTTCGTTAACAACATTAACAGTATAAATGTGATAAATTAGCACTTTAATAAAACTAAATAAATTATAAGAAAAATAACAACACCAATCGAAAAAAGAAAAAGAAAAAGGGCCTTGATCGAAACGGGTGGAATGACAAAAATTGGTAACTCATTATGTATTCAAAGGTTTTATCAATATAAAAATGATTAAGTAATAAGAATATTTATAAAAACTATAAAAGAAAATTATGTCCTTATCTCATAGAAGGAAATGCTTAACCCAGGTCAAGGTGCTAAATTATTTATTTTCATTGGTTAACCATTTGAAATGCATAATGGATACCCAATTTTTATTATTCAACCTTTTTGTGATTGGGGTATCTCTTTACTTAAGTTTTCTTAAAATATCTTATTAGTTCTATTGATATACCAATAACTACAAGTTAATGAAAAATGTAATCCCTAAAAGTTCAGAGCAATTTTGTGTATTTTCTCATATCATTGCATTTATCAATGATTTCGGTCTATTTCATGAAAAATGAATTATTTGAAATTTTTTTTTTAAATGATCACTTATATCGCTTAAAAATGAATGAAGAAAATATTTTCATTGTCTATGAAAATAATTAGACATAAATGATTGTCATTGAAAATAATATTTTTTCGATTAATTTCAAATAATAGAAAAAATTATTTTTATCAAATCATATAGTTTTCTTTTTCCACAACATGTAGCGGAATGACAACTGACATTCTGGTGTTAAAAAGGCGGGACCGTGGGCTCCATTTTATGAGCGGTTGTTATCCAATCATTCATGTGGGTGCTCATGTCATTCACTCTCTTTTCCATTTCCAATGAGTCACACGCATTGGACCCACCTCTCTCCCTCTTATCTCAACCTCATTTTCTGAAGATTTGTTGTTGGAATATAATACACGAAAAATGACAGGATCTTGTAATTTATGTCAACGCAAAATCACCAGAGAAATAAACGAGAAATAATAAGGATACCAAAAATTTACATGGTTCGGTCTGAGTATCGGTACTTACATCCATGGGGAGAGCTAGTAATAAATAATCTACTATAATCGGAGAATCGAGGTTTATAATCTCTCACATGCTCGAGTGTTTCCCACATCTAGATTTAATCCCAAAACTAAAGTGTTTTTAAATAAATAATGTAAACTCACAGCACAAAATTACCATACGTTCAAGCTCAAGCAAAACATTCTATGTACTCCACAAACCATAAAAATCGTTTGCTTGTTCTTCTTCGTATAGCTCCGTTGTTCTTCTTTCTCTTGTGTGCGGCGTTTCTCAACTTTTTTTTAGCACACCCCAAAGAAAGAACTCACGTTAGGGTTTTATATGTGTGCCCAATGACTTGGGCCCACCACCTTTTTACTTCAATGTGGACTAGGCTTTTGTAGGGAGGAAAGAAATCCTTGCTTTTCTTTACATGATTCTGTTGAAGAAAGATAACTTCTACTCTTGAATAAAAGATAAAGATAATAAAATATGTGAGCCCCCCTTTTTTGTCTTGTAGCTGCACATGATGTCTTCCTTATTTATTTTGCACGTTTGAAAGAAAAGTCCAAGAAGGAAATTATTTCTTCATTCGATTTCTAATACTCGGAAGAAAATCTTTATAAACAAATTCGGTTTAACAAATTGTTATCCGAATTTAAACTCGAGATATTAATTTAACAATTCTCCACGTTGACTCGATGCTTGAAGCAAAGTTATAGTATTCATCATCCATGTTGCTCTCCCAATGTCCCGACGGGTACTCACTCTCCACAGACGCCAATAGTGCTCAAGCAGAGCTTAAGCTTTGCCAAAGGAATAGGTTTAGTCATCATGTTTGCTGGATTATTTACTGTAATAATCTTTTTGACAATAACATTACCCTTAGTTAAGACATCTCGGATAGTGGTACTTGATGTTGATATGCTTTATTTTTTATTTTTTTGGTAAAATGTAAGTATGTATTGAGGAAATGCCAAATGTACAAAAAAATCTCGTCACCAAAAACTTACACTCTAAATGCAAGAACAAAAGTAGTGGAAGGGTGACGAGATGTAAAAGCCACAAGGCGTGGCACAAACACTACATCACCAAAACCAAAAAAGAAGCATGGCATGGACAACCGGCTACCAGACACGCCACAGGCAAGGAAGAGGAAACCGTCGGATCGAACTACCTACGGGTCCCAGTGAAAATAATTGGGTCTAGCCCCCAATTTCTCTGCAACCTTCTATTTTAGAAATTATCTTCGACGTTCCTAAAGGTGATAGCCTTGTCTCGTACCACTTTGAAGAGGTGGTTCTTCATGGTTGGGATCGTCAAGGGCTGGTCTTTAAAGATGATGTTATTCTTGTTTTTCCAAATGATATGACAAAGCACGCTAAAGGAAAAATATGCAATGCACTTGTAGAAATCTTTACCCATCAAATAGGTAGCGACCCAGCGGAGCTTCTCATTCCAAGTTCTATTGTACCAAGGCAAATTGCATTTGGAAGCCCAAAAGAAAGCAACGCTAGCCGTGACACAGCAATAAAAAAATAGGCGATCAATAGAGTCAGGCATACTCTTACAAAACACATAGACAAAACTTCCAATTCTACCATAAGACAGCAGGATAGCTTGGGTTGGAAGTTTGTGCTTGGCAATGAGCCAAACACACAGTCAACACTTCCAATTCTACCATAAGACAGCAAGAGAGCTTGGGTTGGAAGTTTGTGCTTGGCAATGAGCCAAAGATTAAGCTAATAGCGAGGCACTATGGCATTGTCCCACACAAAGGAGTGCCAATGGACTTGCATTCTCTTCTTCCTAATGGAGTTCCACACCATTGCCAGCATGAACCAGCTCGAAGAGCTTTCTTGCTAGCACCAACGATCCGAGTTACTTGATAGGACTAGGAGAGAATAACCCCACGATTCAAGCATCATCCTGAGAGCTTGGCTAGCATCTGAGAAGAGGTCAGCAACATAGGCCTGCC
Organism: Eucalyptus grandis; assembly: GCF_016545825.1. NCBI lineage: Eukaryota > Viridiplantae > Streptophyta > Magnoliopsida > Myrtales > Myrtaceae > Eucalyptus > Eucalyptus grandis. Next base: position 15,033,882 of record NC_052621.1, read on the forward strand.
TAGAGAGCCTTGAGTTGTAGATAAGTGAATTTGAGAAGAGAAGGTTCAGGGGCCCCCTAGGTGCCAATTATCAAACCAAAGAGAGGTTGTTTGGCCATAGCCAATTTTCCAGTGAAGGCCATCCGGAAATCACTCCTTAGGTTCAACAAGCTTTTCTAGGCCCAGAAGCCAAAGGTTGGCTTCCTAACAATCCAAAAGTTCTTGTTCTTTAAGAAAGTGGAATGGACCCACCTACACCATAACGCTTCATTGTTAGAGAACAAGAGCCAGATATGCTTTAGCATGGCGGCTTTATTGCAATCTCTAAGCCTCCTGATACCTAGTCCTCCTTCATCTTTTGGAAGGCAAATTTCATCCCAAGCTACTCTTAGCACCACCCCTGCCCAAGTTCAGACCTTTCCACAGGAATTGTCTAAGGATTTCCTCTATCTGGTCCACCATAGCTATAGGTAAAAAAAATACACTAGCCCAGTAGGCTTGTATAGCGTGAAAAACTGACGTGATGAGCTGAAGCTGTCCAGCAAGAGAGAGGAATTGGTGAGTTCAAAACTGAACCCTTGCAATGATGAGTTGATGCATTTGACAACGGCACAATAGTCTACTTTGTTGATCCTTGAAGTGATTATGGGAACCCCCAAGTACCGAATTGGCAATTTCCCTGCTCAAAAGCCTAACTCCAAGAGAATACCATTCCTTATGGAGGGAGCGCCACCTTCAAAAAAAATTTCACTCTTGCACAAGTTAGGACAAAGGCCACTCCAAGAGGAAAAGATATGAAGACCTTCCTCGAGGAGAGCCATTGTAGGAAGGTCAGCCTCACAAAAAAGGAAGACATCATCCGCAAAAAAGAGATGTGAAAGACCCGTTGCCTTACACCTCTAGAAGAACTTGAAATTAGGCATCAAAGAACCATAATGAAAAGGTAAGGAGAGATGGGATCACTTTGGTGGAGACCTCGGCCGCTCGTAAAGAACCCATGGAGCTCTCCATTCAAAGCAATTGAAAATTTGGGTGCGCACACACAAGTCATAATAAGTCGCGTTATAGACTAAGGGAAGCTAAAGGCTAGCAACACACCTTCGAGAAAGTCCCAATCCATATTATCACAGGCTTTCCTAAAGTCTACCTTGATCGCACATCTAGGGAGATAAGGCTCGAGGTGGAAGCTAGAGAACAGCTCTTGGCTAGCAAGATGTTGTCCCTGATCCACCTACCTTTTACAATAGCAGTCTGAAAAGGGCCTATCATGCTCTTCAAAGCTAGGGCCACTCGATTAGCTAGCACCTTTGTAATACACTTGTAAATAGTGTTGCAGCAGGCGATAGGCCTATAATCCTCCACGGAAGTGGCGTTGAACACTTTAGGAACCATCACCAAGATGATATTGTTTATCTCCCTTAAGAGTTTTTCGGAGGTGAAGAAATCCATTACTACAGCCGTGACTAAGGGACCAACCGTCTCCCAGTTTTTATGAAGAACTCTATTGTGAAACCATCTAGTCCAAGTGCCTTTCCCCTAGGAAAGGGGAAGGTAGTGTCTTGGATCTCCAACTCTGTAACCGGCTGAGCAAGGAGCGTAGCCTGATCATCCAAGAGTGGATGCTGGATAACCTCCCTCAGGTCCTCTAGCGAAGGTCTAACCAGCTCCATTTGCGACACCAAGAGGTCCTCGAAGAACTCTACGAATTGACGTTGCACCAGCCGTGGCTCGGTCACCTGGTTCCCTGAAGAGTTGAGGACGGAAAGGACTTTGTTTCTCAAATGTCTTTTGTTGACATACTAGTGGAAGAAGTTGGTATTGCGGTCTCCCTCCCTGAGCCATGTGACCCTGGACTTCTGCTTGAAGAAGGACTCCTCCAAAGCACGCAACTCTGCAAAGATGCGCCTTTGGTTCTTTTTCACCTCAGCAAGGTCAGCAGAAAAGGGATTTTGTTGCAAGCTTACCTGAGTGGTCTCCAACGTCTTCCTCACATCGAGTTCTGGTGGATATATTAGAGAAGGAATCTCTATTGAGCTGCTTGAGCCGACATTTAAGAGCCTTGAGCTTACAAACAAGTATATACATAGGAACTCCAACCCCTAGGGCATCCCAAACTTGCGAGACAATCTCGTTGAACTCTGGGTGCTTCATCCAGAAGTCGAAAAACTTGAAGGGCTTTCTTCGAGGAGTTAGACTAAGCACCTTCACCGCCATAGGTGAGTGATTCGAGATTCCCGGCACTAGGAAGGAGGCTTCCGAGTAAGAGAGATTCAGACTTCACTTGGTGTTCACTAGAACCCTGTTAATATTTCTTATCTTCCTAGAAGGCCCCGAGGACGTCGTCCAAGTGTATCTAAAACCAACGAACCTCAGGTCTTCCAACTCAGCTTGCTCCAAAGTACTATCTAAACTTATCAAAACAAAGGATCCAATCTTCAGAGCCACTGACACAGTTCGATGGATCTTTAATAACATTGAAATCCCCCAAGACAAGCTAGGGAGTGTCCTAGAGATGGATGCTTCTTGAGATGATATCCTCCTAAAGAGGTCTCCATAGCGAAAATGAGTGATCCTCGTAAACAAAAGAGATATAGCAAGCCACCTCAGAATCCAGGCTCTCAAAGTTCTCATCAACCGCCTGCTTGGTAACTGAGAAGGCTTCAAACTTAACCCTTAAGGGGTCCCAACCAACCCAAATTCTGCCCTTAGGGGAGAAGTCGTAGTTTGCAATCCAACACCAATTCCTCAACAGACCTTCGAAAATGGAGTCGAAGCGATCCTGTGGCACTTTAGTTTCCAACAAACCAATACAGAACAAGTGGTTCAATAAGACCAGGTTACGAACCTCTGCTTGCCTAGTCGGGTTGACAAGGCCTCTAATATTCCAGCAACCCATATACATATGTACAAAAGCGGAAGAGAGTAAGGGTTACCTCCATTTCGGAGGCTTGTGGCAGCTTGGAGGGGGAGCCACACGGGCTGATGGAGGAGACAAGGCTGGGGAGAGTGCCAAGAGCTTGTCCTGGATAGTCTCCTCTCTCCTCCTAGTCGGAGGAGCCTTTGGCGACAGACAAGGTGAGAGAAGATCATCATTTGAGCTACCAAGGTGGTTGGTTGACTCGTCTGACTCCACTCCACTACCCAGGTCTACGATCGAAACATTAGGAGGGCTGATGGGATCTTCCTCCACGGTAGAGCTGGGAGCATCCACCTTGGTGAGGATTTGAAGCCCACTTTGAGCCTTATGGGAAATGGTTAAGGGCAAGCTCTTGACAGCTGTTGCTTTTTGCTTGAGGGGATCGCCCCTCATCTCCGGAGCTGACCGGATGGGCCAAGCTCGTCTCATTAGGAGGGAGAGATTTCTTTTTCTTTCCCCTAACTTGTTTTCAATCCAATTCAGCCTCGCTAGTATCTTCCACCAACACCGGAGTAGTCTCGGGGGGTCAGGCCTCCACGGGTGGGGAGGGAATGGCCTGAGCGCTGCTGGCCCTACACCACCATCGGACCAGCTGAAGAGGCCGCACAAGTGTGTCCAAAAGAGCCACACTTCAAGCATTTTGCTGGCTTCCACTCATACTCGATGGCAATAGACTAAGCCACTCCATTAAGTCTTACCTTGATCGAAGAGACCCTCGGTTGATTAAATGGAAGCTCAACACAAACTCTTGCGAAGGAAATTATTCGAGTTTGCTTCGCACGTTGATCAATATACAAAGGTTTGCTTTTCCCTCTTTAACTCTAGAAGTGGATTCCATTGTTGCAATATGAGCCGAACCCTTATAACCATTATAGGTCCATCTTCCAAAATCTTCCTTTTGAATAATGAATCAAGGATGCGGAAGAAAAAGAACCCCTGGTCATCGGTGAAGACCTCAACAAATTCCGGTCCCTAACTATGCTTGAGCGAGAGCTCTGTGAGTTGGACAGGCAACCTTCTTCCTACATAATACCCAACAAGACACTCATGCCATTTGTGATCCACTGCATCCAGCACCTCTTCAGGGAGATTTACCATAGGGACATCATCCTCAAATGAAGGAGGAACAAAAGTAAGGTCATACCCTTTTGCTGCAAGCTTCACGACATTCGCCCACGTTTGGGCAGCCGAGCCCTTTGAGTCCCTCGCTTTTGCAAGGCCTAGGGCTGTTTGGAAGCCCTCGCTTTGCTTCATCCTCTCGAACGCCTAGCACAAGACGCATCATTGGGACGACCACGGTCTGAAATCTCCACTGCCGACAGGAGCCTTGCCCGTGAGCAAGGAGGGTTGGGCCTCCTTGTTTTGAGTGAGGGGGGTAGAAGCCTTCTCAATTCCAGCACTCAACTGGGCCGCATTACTCAGCTTACCAACCACAAAAGATGGTGCAGCCATAACTACTACAAACCAAGCCAACTACCACTCGAACCTCTACAATACAGCCATAAAGAGAACCATAACAAGTACGAGGCTAACTGGGCTAAAGGTAGGTGCTGAAGAGTCCAAATGACCCCTGTTAGAACCCTAGAGTAGCAACCTTTATACACTCTAGGGAGCTCGAGTAGAGGATGCAGCCGCAACTTGAGAGGAAGAAGGGTAGCTCAATAAGGCCTGCAGCATGGCGGGGCTTGACCGGGTTGATGGAGGGTGCTGAGACATTTGTATACCCCTTCGAGGAAGGCCGGAGTCACACCAGCAGCCACACCACACCACCCATAATCTAGCTGCGCAACAATAGGGCGATTCACGGAGATAAAGGGTAGCTTGGATCTCACAAAAGAGAGGGAGAAGGCCGAAATCATTTGATGAGAATCGAGGGGCTTACCAGAGGAGGCAAACCCCCACATTTCGTGCCTAACGGAAGGCTGAAGCAGCCGGATCGAGCAAAAGACTAGCCGATGTGAACAAGGCAAAAATGCAGCAGTGGAGAGGGTGAGTGAACAGTAAACCGAGAAAAACCAAATGGCCCCGTTGATATGCTTCATTCGCTCGTGATAAGCTGGATCATATGCCAAAAATATCTCACCTTGGTTATCACATTGTATATCCACACTTTTTTGTTCTAACCCAAAGTTCGAGAGCAAATTTTGTAACCATATCGCCTTCTTTGCTATAAAGGTTAGTGCCATGTACTCTACCTTAGTCGAAGACAAGGCAATGTGATCTTGTAAGGACGTTTACCAACTAACTGCACCACCTGCTAGCGTAAAACACGTACCCTGCTAAAGTCCTGTGATCATCCAAGTTACCGGTGTGATTCGAATCTATAAAACCAGTGGTCTCACTGCCATTACTGTCCCTCTGATACACTACACCCACGTGTGTTGTATCATTCAAATATCTGAGGATCCACTTCACAGCTTCCCAATGGTTAGATTCCAAGAGATATTAATGTGAACTTATCTTGAGTTCAAAGTTTGAACTTAACTTGGCTTCTCTCTCTTTTCCTCTTGGGTGTGTGGCCCTTTCCTTGTGGGTTCCAAAGTCCACATTTCACACTTAGTATTTAGAGTATGATTAGGCCTAGGCTATAGGGACACCCTTTTACACCCATCATTTAATGCGTTCACATTAGTTCACATTTGTTCACACTTATTTTTCTAAGAAAGTTTGACTTGTCCAAGTTTCATACTTGTCTTCCAAGGCTAAGGCCTAATGAACCATGTGTCCATCTTAGTCGATGCTCCTTAATTAACCACAAGACGATGGCATTAAATGCAACTTGGAATATCTCAGTTTTGAAGGCCTTGTCATCAGGCAAGGACTAATCAAATTTGACCACAATCGACTATCTTATTTGGCTCGAGGTTCGTGCTCAAGACATGATTAGAGGAAGTGGACACAACTGGGCTTAACCGGTGAAACCAAGTTTGGACTGCTCTTTTACCATGTAAAGGGCTTGAAGTTGAGGATGTTACAATCATAATCACAAAACAAATAAGTACAATCAAGAAACTAAGACAGTATGTATAGTTGATCAAATTTGGCTTTGGGATTGGCCTTTATGATTCATGCAACGATCCACTAAGGACACCTATCCAATTCAATTTTTATGACTTATAGCTATTGGTCACTATGTATGCTTTCGCATGGCAACCAATACTAAAAGTCCTTAAAATAGGTTCTAAGCGTACCTAAAAGTATCATATGAGATCTTGCATCGCACCTATGCATATATCTAAAAATCACATGCATAGTTGAAAATAAACAAAGGCAAGCTATTAGGCTCTGGTTCTCAATCACTCAAGCAATTTTAGTGAGCCAACACCGAATCATATATTCGATCATGAAATGCCAAACCCAATCACATGCGTTTAACAAAAATGAACACATCAAAGATTAATGGGTTCAAATGATGCCCAAAACTCATTTGAGAAGGAATCAAACAATGGATATTAGAAAAATCATTAATGACATGGTGAAATTATGTCACGGTTAACTTGGGTGCATCAATGGGCGCATTGATCAAGCTTCACAAGCACTCTAAATATGGTCCAAACCCAGACAACATCAATGCCAAGCCAAAACAGAATTTGGAAATTTGAATATAAGATATGGAAGCTTGGATGAAAGGGAGACACGATTTGGTCATAGCTATGAGATACATTTACTGCCAAGGCTAACTCAGGTGCATCAATGGGCACAGTGATCAAGCTTCGTAGACCCTTTAAATATGACTCAAAATTTTATTTTTAAGAATGAAAATTTCGTACATGGGCATTACATGAATGAAATTAAAGTTCAAATCAACTACTTTATGAAATTCCAAATTCGTTTCACACATTCAAAAAGTCTGAAAAGCATGGTAAAATGATTTTTATTTTCCAAGATTTTTTTTTTGTATGAAGTCCAGAAAGTACGGATCAAAATTCATGAAGACAAGCAATCTCAATTTAGCATGCAAGATATTCTAAAAAAAATCCTAGAAATCATAACAAAGAATCACAACAGAAATGATCAAATAAGGTGAATAGCATCAAAGCAATTAAGGTAGGACCTATGGATAAGTGGCTCTAAGAAAATTACAAAAATTCAAGACACCCACAAGGAACAATTTTAGGAAGGGACTTTCCTAAGATGAGCTACTTATGAATTTATAAAAATTCAAGAACATATAACGTCACATCAAAAACATAATAGGACAACAAGATATCATGGCAAATGAACAACAATTTGTCCTAGTAAATGATGTCTAAAATTTCTGAAATTTCATCACCGTATAGATGTGAGAAAGAAAAACAAATTTTGTTAAGGACCTGACCTCAGAATCCTTACCAAAAAATTCATACAAAAATAACAAGAAGTCTAGTTCAACAAGGGCAAAACAGTAATTTCGAATTTCACTAACAGTACATTTCTAGGCAAAATTTGCAAAAATGAAAAACAGGCCAAATGACATGCAAATGATGCAAAATTAACGTCATTGGAAAGATTAAGACTTGCCCTAAGATTTTCTAAGAGATGTCAAGTTTGATTAGGGTCGAATTCATGGTTGAATGATGACAATTGGAAAAGTGTACAAATCAGTCATAAACATGACAGAATATGATGCATAATACTTGGTTCGTTAAGCCACCTAAACAATACATGAAAATTATGAAATTTGAACATAATGTAGGGTTAAATGCAACAAACAAGTTTGGTTAAAATCTTTAACCCTAAATTGATGTACAAAAAGTCATACAAATTCATTAACATTGATAGGTGACTTGTCATTAAAGACAAAATGCATGACAACTTGAATTATGACATGTCAATTTGGTGCATGATTTTCACATGGTAAATGATCTTTAAATGAGGCATACTATACATAATTACAAAGCTTGTGATATGCTCTATATAGGTCAAGAAGATATGATTCGCTAATTTTGATCTTAAGGAGCTTAAACAAAAATGTTTTTATATGTACATGACCATATTAGTTGTAGCAAGGGTTGCACAAAACATGCATTATTTGGAATGATCTAATGACATGTTAAAATCTTACAAAAATTCCTACATGTAGAATGCAATGTCAAGATTATTTTTTTATCAAGTCACCAAAGTCTAATTTGATTAACAAAAACCTACTCGAAAATGAGAAAATAAGACAATGCAATGAACACCACAAAATGCAGCAGTTTGAACATGCCTTCACACAAGCGATTGACCAAGTAAAAAATGATCATTTAGCAACAATTATATCTAATTAGAAAGCTTATGATGCATACTACAACTTTTGTGAAGGATGGTAAACGATCTATATAGGTCAAGAAGACAAAATGCATTTTGTCATTAAAGAAAAATGGTGCGTTTGGAAAAGTTTTTGGGGAAATACAAAGGCCGTTGAGTTAAAGGTGTTTTCAAAAATGCAAATTGTGTTTGGTAAATTGTATTGTAAAAGTCCATGTGAAGAATTTTGAGTAAAAGAGTGTTTGGAAAAATTATATTTGTAAGTCTTTTGTTATTCATATAAAAAAAAAAGGTTGGCCGGCCAAGAACAAGTAGTCGTCAGCAAGGAGCAGGCAGTTCGACGAAGGGCAGGGAGTCTGATGCAGGCTGTTTGGCAAAGGTAGGCGGTTCGACGAGCATTGCGGTGATCAGATCTGGTCGCTGCGACCCTCGCCGGAGGGTCGCAAGACCCAAATTGTGCGGCCTCGGCAAAGGTCGCGACGCGTCGGTGTGGCACCCCTTGACGGCCCCCGATCCGTTAGGGTCGCCACAGTTCGCTTACCTTTCACTTTCCTTATTAACATATCACTCTGATACCATTTCAATTGCAGCAGGTCCATACAACCTGGGGGTTTACATTTTTTTTTTTTATCGGTCCCTTGCGCAATTCATATAGCAGAAGCACATCCATCAACTCCCTTCCCTATATACGGAAAATGATGCACACCTACTAAATATTTATAAATAAAAGCCGTACACTTTTATTTATTTAAACCAGATGGACATCATTCATCGGTACATCAAAATGCCATAGTTTTCTATACTAAGCTATACTTCAAAAGATGACTGACATCTCTTCCAACAGTCGAATAATTAAAGTCCATTGATTAGTGTCGGCGTCCAAAAGTTCCTCCCTTTGATATCCTCCTCCTCGCGGTCATATCCAACCACGCGATCCATCTATCGGTGACAATGGCAGCAGAGGGATCTTATCTAGTCTGAAATGTTATTCCCCAAAAGGGGTGAGTACAACCATTCAGCAGGTAAATGGCCAATAAACCACTCAATGCATTATACAAATCATACATGCATTCTAGGCATTACTTACCTTGAAGCCATACATATACTATCATGCATCATCACCACAATCATAACACATACATGTGTATCATTATGTCTTACTCATATCATTGTCATCATGACATTATTACATCACACATGTCATCATTATCATATACATGACACCATCATACCAAACACATGTCATCATCATAATGGCATCATCATATCACATCATACATCATCATCATCATGCATATCACCATGCCATGGGTGATCATCATCATATCACATCACACATCATCATCATCATACTTATCATCATGCCATGAGTGATCATCATCATATCACATCACACATCATCATCATCATGCATATTGTCATGCCATGGGTGATCATCATCATATCACATCACACATCATCATCATCATACTTATCATCATGCCATGAGTGATCATCATCATATCACATCACACATCATCATCATCATCATACTTATCATCATGCCATGAGTGATCATCATCATATCACATCACACATCATCATCATCATACTTATCATCATGCCATGAGTTATCATCATCATATCACATCACACATCATCATCATCATGCATATCGTCATGCCATGGGTGATCATCATCATATCATATCATATCATATCATGCATGGTTTAATTTCCACTTTTAACTTTCAATTTGATCACCACATCACCCTTCCTCGGATAATCAATTTCATCTCATATTTTACACTCGCATCCCATGCGAGAAAACCTCCGGCATTCAGCCATTCCAGGCCACCGGGCATTCGGCCCCCCACATTCTGGGCATCTCGCATCCCAACTGGCATCACGAGGCATTCCCCTCGGGCAAAGACCTTTGACAGGGCTTCCGGCATTTACACTCCCTGGCCGGGCATCCCGCACCCCAATCCTGGCATCGCGAGGCATCCCCCTGGGCAAAAACCTCCAGGGCTTCCGGAATTATGTACTGACATACCACCAGGCCTCCCCTGGAATTACGTACCGTATACCACCGGGCATCCCGACACTCCCGGGGCATTATCATCCGCCACATCAATCTCCTCATTTAACATTATTCATGTTCACCAATTTCGGTCTTAATTTAGCATGTCATATGTTGTAATGGCAACCAAAAATCATATTCAACATTGAATTCATACATGCATCTCGATTCATTGTCATGCATACATCAAGACCTCATCATTCATACTACATGGTACAATTATTTATGAAATAAAATTTAATGGAATTATGCCAAATAAAATAATCCATTTTTCATGCCCTTTTTCATTTATTTAAATTTCAGCTAGTGCCATTTTCAAAATATTAATTTATTATCTATATAATTCTCAAAAATCATAAAAATTAAGGCAAGTGATAATCAAGACAATAGGATGATGATTTCATGTAAAATACATGGCCAAATAAGATTTCACATAATTCCATAAATCACACAAAACAGCATGTAATTTTCGGATGAAATCAGTATGCACAGTTTCCGAAGAAATTCGATTAAAATATCCATACGACCTTATAAAATTACGCAATTTTACCGAGTTATAGCCAAGACATTAAAGTACATTTTTCATGAAGACTTCCAAGTCATATTCTTTTTAGATTATTTTCTACAGTCACACGAAGCTTCTGGATCCATCACCGAAACGTCCAGTACATGCTTCTCCGAAATACTGAGTTTTCACCTACCTATTCTTCTGCGTTTCCTCTGAAATTTGGATATGTTATACATAAAGATTTTCTCTAAAAATTTCATGAAGAGATCCAAGTCAAATATCCAGAGTATAGTCGTCATTTAGGTCCATGAAGTCTCGGGTGTCCTGTAATACATCTTCAGAATTACCGTCTTCAAGATCTAGTCGATTTACTAGGTTATACTTGTTCATTTCACTTCAAATTTGAGTATGTTGTATTTTGAGATGTCCCCTACAACGTTCATGAAGAAATCGAAGAGAGATTCTTAACACAAATCAACATGCAACCACAAATCCAACAAGAAGTCAGTGAAATCGTTCCAGATCTGAGGTCTCTGTAGGATGAGAGTTTAACCCCTCAAATATCCATCATGTTCCACCAAATTTTAGTATGTTGTAGTTGAAGATGTTAGATACAACTTTCATGAAGGAATCAAGGTCAAAATCAAACTCGAAATATGCATGCAAGCTATCACAAGATTCTGGTTCAGGCAGATCTCACGAAATCAGCATGCAAAGTCAAGAACAGCCACATTCTAGCTCCGATTTTTGCCTTCCCTATGATCCGAAACCTACCACAAACAAATCATACATGAAAGGCACACATGCAAGGGTGGAAATCAGTCCCAACTTGCCTCCAAGACCGAGCAAACACGACCACACGGACGGCACACCGGCGACGGACGAACGGTGTGCGGCGGCGACGGGCGAGCTCCTTCCTTTCTCTCTTCCATTCTTCCTCTCTTTCTCTCTTTCTCTCCTCTCTCTCGGCACCTCTCTTGAACGACATCCCTCAATCATCAGCCACCCCCTCTCTCTCTTCCTTTTTGGTTGCTTATATACTTGCATGTATTCTTATTTTGCATGGGGGACAAGTGTAATTGTGGAGGAAGACAAGTGTCCACCATGCTTCACCTCCTTCATGCCACTTGTCCGATTACATGCAAGGTTGATGGGCCTTCTTCTTGGGCCTATCTTGGGCCAACTTGGTCGACCACTTCATGGCTCTATGGGCCGGGCCTCTTGGCCCACTTTAGGCCAACACACTTGGGCCTAAAGTCCAAGCTTAAATGGCCCAAAATTTTCTTAAATAAGTCAATCTTTACTTTTAATAATTTACCTTAAATCCCAACTTATATAAATACTAAATTACAATTTCATATGGCCATAAAACTTGAAATCATAAATCCATAAATTCTAATTTATAAAACACATGGCCAATGATAGCATTTTCTTTCCTATCAAATAATTATCCATTAAAAGCTTGGCCATAAATCTTATTACAAATTATGGATTAAATGGCCATAACTTGATGGTACTTCCATCACCTATTCATAGAATTTAATGTAGCTAGAGGTCGTTATGAATTTTGGGATGCCACAGTCGGGCGACCCTCGTTACGACCCTCCGGCCAGGGTCGCGTTGACCAAATCTAAGGTCGCGACCTTTGCACGACCTATCTAGTTGCAGATCTAGTCACTGCGCGAGCCTTTGGCAAGGGTCCTGGCAACCTCCGCGCAAAGGCCGCGGTGCGGCGGGCGCGACGGTTGCTGGCGACTACATCTAGTCGCGACCAAGACCAGATCTGTGACCAGATGGGTTGCGCGAACCTAATGGTCGTGACCTCCGCTGCAATTGCATCTGGTCGTGACCAGATCTGCGACCAAATGGGTTGTGCGGCCCCAGTGACCTTCGCATGGAGGTCGCGGTGCGGCAGGCATGACGGTCATCGGCGACCGCATTTGGTCACTTCGAATAGATGGGTCGCGCAACCCTGAGGGTCGTGACCTCCACGGCGACCTCCACGGCAACTGCATTTGGTCACGACTAGATCTATGACCAGATGGGTTGCGTGGCCCCGGCGACCTCTGCGTGGAGGTCGCGATGCGGCAGGCGTGACGGTTGTCGACGAGCCGACGACTGCTCATGGAGAAGAAGAAGATGAATAGTGAGGGCAAAACTGAAAAATTGAAAAATCATCGAGAATAATTTGGGAAGATTTTTTTTTTTTTATTACACCCTCAATCAGCATGCCAAGAATGCTAGAAGCCCAAGGCAGCCCCCAACCTGCCTTGGGCTTTCAGCCTTGGGAAGGTCTACATTCCTTGAAGGCTGGTTTCAAAAATGTTTCCAAACACCCCATATTTACTCAAATGGGCTTTGGATGCCCAAAGATACTTGGGAAAGCTGGTCCCAAATGCAACCAAAATTCTTGACAACTTCAATTATGACATGTCAATTTGGCGCGTGATTTTCACATGGTAAACAATCTTTAAATGAGGCATACCATACATCATTACAAAGCTTGTGATATACTTTACATAGGTCAAGAAGACATCATTCGTCAATTTTGCTCTTAAGGAGCTTAAACAAAAACGTTTTTATATGTACATGACCAACATCAATTGCAGCAAGGGTTTCAAAAAACATGCATCATTTCAATGATCTAATGACATGTTAAAATGCTATGAAAATTCCTACATGTAGAATGCAATGTCAAGATAATTTTTCATCAAGTCACCAAAGTCTAATTGGATTCACGAAAACCTACACAAAAACGAGAAGACAAGACAATGCAATGAACACCACAAAATGCAGCAGTTTGAACTTGTCTTCACAGAAGCGATTGACTGAGTAAACAACGATCATTTAGCATGAATTATACCTTATTAGAAAGCTTATGATGCATATTACAGCTTTTGTAAAGGATGGAAATCCGATCGAACAAGTTTATCACCTCATTTTGGAGCAACCATGAGTCGGACTCTAAAACGGCAGAATAGCATAATGACGATTTTTCAAGGTTTTTCCTAAAAAATTATGCTTAAAAAATTGTAGAAAAAAATATGTTATGACCAACTCAATTTCTTATAACTTTCATGAAAAGCTATCTCCAAAATCTAAACACAAAAATCAGTAGAAAATCAGAAAATAGAACACATTGAAAAACCATGACACCAGAACATCATGTAAATTAGGCAGAATCATTCAGCTTCCGAGATAGAATTCAGGTATCAAACGAACTCCGTTCAAAGTTTGTACCCTACCAAATAGAAGCTTGTTGAATATAGATCATATGTCTAGAACATCTTGAGGCCAAATAATGAGGTTTGGGACCTCAGATCGGCCCCAATAGGAAGTCACTTTCAAGCGTACGATTTTTGCATAACAAGATAGATCATGTAAAATCATGTTCAATCTCATTTTAATCAGTACTACATCATCAAATCTCATCATATATCATCAAAATCTTAGTCCTTGGTTCAAATCCTAGCCTTGATCAACTAGTTCGATCTTGTTTCATTGGATTCAAGTTATGACGATTTATCTTAGCAGGATTTTGATAAAATGAGCTTGATTGATCGATGATCTAAACTCCGGAATAGATCTTGAGTGCCAAGGATCGTCGGATATAGTCCAAGGATCGGTGGAGGGGCATATCACTACCTATCGGACTGTCGATTTGTGGTTGAGGAAGAACCGGTCCGACTCAGACCTGTTTCAAGCACCAAAGGAAGATTGGCTACCGAAAGGTGTTTCGGCAACTATCCGGCCTAGCCCTAGCCACCACGAATTGGGGACAGGTCTAGGAGTTGATAAGCAGTGGTTGAACTACCTAGGGTGGGCACTGGATCGCCAATCAGGGCCGAGGAATTGAATGGGATCAATACTGATGTGGACACTAATGATTGGCCACCACGAGAAAGAGCCGCTGGACAGGAGGCTCTAGATAATGACTATGGTGGTTGGTGCTCCGATGGGGATGGGCTGACAAAGGAGGATGCCGAGGGGGTAAGAGGCGACTGATGGATTGCTGACATGAGGCTAGTAAATAGCGGTGGAAGGAAGATGGGCCAAGTGCCAGAAAGAGGGAGGGAAAGAGAGAGAGTGAGAGAGAGACATGGTTTGAAAAATTTCCAGATCTAGAAATATGCACCAAGTAAACCTCCCATAAGTTTTGGAGGGAAAAATGCTTGTATAGTCTCCCTTTAAGATTAAATCTTGACCATTAGTTCGATTTGACGATCAAAACTTGATCAAATCGCCTAATTAAGTTCGTTAGGAGTTAATCATAGTCAAAATGTACCACATGATCATCCAGATGGTGTTGATGTACCAAAATCGAAAGTTTAAACCAAATTTGTGATTAAAGCCTAATTAGCGGTAATTTTGTAAATTTAACAAAATCCAAGTGTATTTTTGCAAAATATGAAAATTTGAAGGGCATAAGAACGAAATACATGAGACAAGGAACCCGGGGGTGATCACCGGCCACTGAGAGTTGAACGGTGAAGGGCCAAACCGACTTCCTTCGTTGGTGACTGGTTAGACTAATCGGACCGGTCCAAGACGATTTGGTAACGCCTTAGGCAACTTGGCCCTTGGGGCTCTAAATTTTATGCAATTTCATCCCTCAAGGACCAAATTGGAATGAAAAACTTATTCAATATTAGGAAAAATGGTCCGATTGTGAAGAAAATAGACTAATTAAACCATATAAATGTGATTTAGTAATTTTCTATTGGCCTAATTACTTGATTAACATGAAAAATAACGGACCTATATCATGGGTACTTGCAATTGAACTTCATAGGCTAAATTGGACAATTTCATGTAATTTCTTAATCAAAATCACAAATTAATCAAAATTGAATTCAATTAATATTGCGAGGCACCTATCCGATTAATTGCCTATACCTAGGGTAACATAGTGTATCCAAATTGACTTTGAATTGATGTCACAACTCTTAATGCTAAAAAAAGAAGAAGATCAAGGTTTGATGGTGAAATTGATCCTTAATTTGCGAAGTTAAACCTCAGTCTTGAATGGATCAACTTGAATTTCTTTAATTGAAGTTCATTAGCTTGGTTTTTCTATATTCAAGAAAGTAAAATTCCTCAAATTGAAAGGTTCCCCAATGAATCTCTTTAAATGGACTCTGGATTTGGACTTATCTGATATTAAACAGAATGGAAGTGTCCGTTTGCAAATTATGAAGATTTGATTTGGACCCTTAATTAGGGCTAAAAGTGACAATTCATATTTCAACATGACTGTTCTTGACACTAAGGCTGCGCATGGTAACCTTTCCCAGTCCAAGAATTTCTATTCTTTTCTTTCCCAGAACAAAAAAAGAATAGAAACCTGTTTGATAACGACAAGTTAGTTTTTGTTCCCGGGAACAAAAAGTTAGCCCGGGAATGGTTTTGGAATAGAAATGAGAAGTAACTTTGTTCCGAGAACAAGTTTAAGAAATAAGTGATTTTTTTCTTTTATTATTCTCTTGCCGACCGCCATTGAATCGCCGTTGACCGCCGCTGCCGTCGCCGCCCGCCGCCACCGCCCGCCATCGCCCGCCACCGCCGCCCCGACGGCTGCCGGGCGGCGGCGGCGGTCGATCGTTACCGCCGCCGCCGCCTCCGGCCGACCGCTGCCGCCGCCGCCTCCGCGACCGCTGCCGCCGCCCGCCTCCGGCCGACCGCCCGACCGCTGCTGCCGCCGCCTTCGGCCGACCGCTGCCACCGCCGCCTCGGCCGCCGGCCGTTTGCCACCATCGGCCGACCGCCGCCGGTTGCGGAGGCCGATCGACGGTCGCCGCCGCCGGTCGCCGCCGGCCGCCGGAGGCCAACCGACCATCGCCGCCGGCGGTCGCCACGGCGACCGCCGATCGCCGCTGGATGCCGCCATCTGCTGCACATCACCGCCGATGGCGGTCGGCCGGCGGCGACGTGCTGCGGCGGTGGCGTTCGGTGGGGCGATGGTCTACCGGCAAAAATAAAAAACAAATAAATATAAAAAAGAAACTATTTTTTACCAAACACATTTCTATTCTTTTTCTATTTCTAGAGTAAAAATTTTGTGTAGTTACCAAACGGGTTTTTACATAGAAATTGTTCCCCAATAGAAATAGAAAAGAACTATTTCTGAAAAAAAATTGTTCCCCGGCCAAGAAATGTTGCCATGCGCAGCCTAGGTGTATGAGTGAATGGGTAATGATCACTAGATCAAATGCCGTAAAAGGAATTAAGTCTAATTACGACTCGAACGAAAGTAATTTTATTTTAGGTCATTTTTAATCTAAAATAAAAAAATTCATAAAACAAAGTTCTTAATTGATTTTCGCAAAATTTTTGACGCTAAAATCAAATTGAAACTAAAATGGAATGTTTTAAGAGTTTTGAATTTTTGAATTTTTTTATTATTAAAGATTTGACCAAAAAGTCAACTATTTAGTTCACTTTTCCTAAAATATTGATTTTTGAGTCAAATCTTTTAAATTTTTGAAAATTTACTTGGCTAAAGTGAAATTAGGATTATTTAGGATCTTTTTGCGCTTTGACCCAAGGTTGACTTTTGGTCAAATGATTGAAAACAAAGTCAATTCAAAACTTAACCGTTTAACTTTTTGGGTTTTCAATGAAAATGAATAGGAAATTGTTTAAAAACGATAAGGAAAAAGAAAGAAATGGAAAACAACACTTTTTGGTTGAAAAAGGGGCTCCGTCGATTAGAAACACTAATATTAAGTTTTCAAATTTTAATGACGCGTCAGATAAAAAAAATGTGTCAACAATTATCAAATGGTTGTTGTCGTGACATCACTAGTAATCTAATTTCCTTAGCATTGATACAGACACTGTCTTTAGCCAATCTTTAGATTCGTCGGTGCTATTTACAAACAAAATAGTCTTCCAATCTTTTTCCTTTATGGACATCACTTTTATTATTTATATATTGTTATGAACATTTGCAAATACCATAGTAAATATTATAGTAAGGATAGTTTTACGATCATCAAAGATCTCCTTGACACTACTGAGTCGTAATAATAGTAGAGTCAAGTGTAAGAGTAGTTGTGTCATGATAGTGTGATTTATCGTGTGAAAGAAACAACACTTGCCAATTGTAACTGATGGTTTTAATTGGTGATGGGCTTAAGGCCCGTCCGCCCATGTTGGGCCCAAAAGGCCCGGACCACGGGAATAGGGCCCGTGGATGGGGGAAGGTATAAAAGGGATGAGAGAGAGAGAGGACACACCTTTTGGTGTATAACGTACGTACGTCCTCTCCAACGCTCTCTCTCCCTCCAAAAAGAACAGTAAGCACAAGGCCACTGTTTTCTCCCATTCAAGGCGTCGTCGGATTGAATCGGATCAAACAAGGGATAGATTTTCTTCCTCTATCGGCATTGGTGTCTAATCTGTGGCTAACAAGGTACGCTCGAATCGGTGTGCTGCTTTTTCCTAGGCTTCGTCTTCCGGGTTTGATTTAGTGTCGAATCCGGTTTTCGGGGATCTGTTATTCCCAACATTGGTATCAGAGCCCTAGGTCACGTTTTCCCGACCCTTTTCATGTTTTTTGATTGAATTTTCGCGAAGAAAATCGGCCGGCACGAATCGGGGCGAGAAATCCCGACACCCGAGCAATGTTCATCGATTTTTTCGAGTTTCCGTAAGTCAAAATCGAATTCTAATGGCATAGGAAGAAAGGCGATGTCGAGGCAAGTTCGGCGACATGTCGTGCGTAGCCGGGAGACGCCGCATGCGCCCGAAGCGCTGGCATCGACCAGCGCGTGCGTCCCACGCGCCGGTGGCCGAACCGGCACGTGCGAGACGCCGGCGGCGAACCGGCACGCGCCGGTCCGCGGACCGACGCGTGCTGACGTTAGCATGACGTCACCCAACGGTCAGTAACCGCTAGGGTGACATCATCGATAACGTCAGCAATGACGCCGGTTGGTCGGGCGGTCACCGGTCGGCGACTTGACCGACGACCCAACCCGACCCGAACCGCGGATGCCCGGCATGCGCACGGCGCGTGCTGGCTGACGTCTGCGTGACGTCAGCCCGCGCATGCGCGCGGCACGTGCGGGCGGTTCGCGCAAGCCGGCCCGACGGCCCGACCGGTTCGATCGGTCCGACCGGTCCGTCTGGTCCAACCGGTCCGACGACCTGACCGTTGACCCGTTGACCGTTGACCGACGACCGTTGACCCGAAAAAAAAAAAAAAAAAAAGAAAAAAAAAGGAATTTTTTTCTTTTTCAATTATGTCTGTGTGGGTTAGAGGTAATCCATTTTTTATTTTGCATTTGTTGCATGAATCATGGAAAATTATGTATTTTTCATTTTGTTTATTGTGGATTATAAGTGATCCATTTATTAGTTCTGCATTTGTTGCAGGAACTATGATGCGTTATGCACGGATACCTGCAATCCCGAGAACGGACGAAGGAAGAGCTAGACTGAAAAGGCTGATGAAAGAGTTAGTTGATTATCGGTGGCTTGATGGTGATTTAGTATCACACATGGTCAAGGTCAATCAGATGATACAGGAAATCATCTGGAATGGTTATCTTATGCCGAACTTTGAGAAGGTGCCGGCTTTGATGAACACTCTTCCACCTGAATGGCAAGCAGTGTTAGATCGGCTATGGGAGGTCAATGTGGTCCCGGATTACAAGGGGCTAATGGAAGCTTTTGTAAGAGAGTACTATAGGATTGAGTTGGCCAAAACTTCAACCCTTAGATTGAGCGCCACATGGTGCAGAGTGAATGCGCCTTGGTGGCGACATGAGAGCTCTCCAAAAGTTTTTCCATGGTTGGCAAATGTGCCTTCAGTTTTCTCAAATGTTTTGACTGATAGATTAGAAGGGACATTCCCTATTTATTTCTTAGATTAGTTTGAGATGTTATTGAGTGTGAATATCTTTTTTCTATGTTGATATTTTCTTCTGTGTATATTATTTAGTGTAATGGATTGTTGTATTATGTGAAAGCATAGTTATTCTATTGGATATTAAATTATCTGTTACTTTATGTTATTGCTGGTTGCTGTGGGTAATTAGCTGTGGGTAGTTTAGAAGTTTTTGTAGCTTCATAGAATTGATTTTGCATATGACAATCATATTAATGATAGTTTTAAGTTAGGATTTTGGAGGATGATTGGAAACGTAGTGACCTTTTGATTCTAAAACCTTACTTGAAATTGTTCATTAATATGATGGGTCTGTGCAAAAGGGATGCATAAATGATAGGCATTAATTATTCGTGTATATATGTCTAATGTGTTCAGATTGATGGATTCAGCAACTAAGAACGTAATTGCTGATGTGAACGGCAACAATTGTGAAATATTGAATATGAAGATTCAATATGTGCTGGAAAAGCTAGAAGCACTAGAAGCTCTTGACCATATTATGGAAGATCTAGAGGATGTTGTGCGCCACCTTGAGCTAGTAGAGGACTGCCTATCGGCATTTGAGCCGAAAATAGACATTGGCTATGCTGGTCCTAGCTCAGAAAGGGCTTTGAGCTCTAAGCACAAGCGTATTGATTCATTCAATATGTGGGAATGCAAAGGATCAAGTCCCTGTTGTAAGAAATCAAGAGTTAACCAACACAAAAGAGGAAAACGTCCTCAAGTGAAGAAAAAGTCAAGTGTGAGGTGTTACAATTGTGACAAGAAAAGGTCACTATGCTCGCAACTGTTGTGAGCCAAAAAAGGTAAACACCTCTTGTACATTTGAGAACTTTGATTATGTGTCAAGTTCTGAATTATTGGCTAAATCCAATCCTTTGTGGACTGTAGATTCAGGAAAGACAGACCATGTAGCGAAGGATAGAGAATCCTTCGTGGAATTCCGACGATACCGATTGGAACTAAGTGGATCTATGTGGGATATAACTCCAGAAATGAAGTTAAAGGGATTGGCACCTGCCAATTGAACATGCGTGGTGGACGCATCTTGTTCCTACATGACGTTTCATATGCTCTAGAGATTTGTCGAAATTTAACGTCCGTTTTGGTGTTGGTTAAACTTGTTTTTTATATGAACTTCCATAATAGAGGTGTAGATTTGTATTTGGATACAAACTACTATGGTTGTGGTCACTTTCTGGATGGTTTCATTGTACTAAATGTTGACTGTGGTGATGTCAATATGTTATTTCCTTGTTTCACGTCTTTTACTTCATGTGATAATGATGTGAATGTGTGGCATGCTAGACTTGGTCATATTGGCCAACAATGTTTAAATAGACTAGCCAAAAATGGCTTGTTGGGGAACATTGAAAAAGTCGATTTGCTCAGATGTGAGCATTGCCTAGTAGGGAAAACGACAATGAAACCATTTGGAAAAGATAAAGAACTGAATTTCCTCTGCATTTAATCCATTATGATGTCTGTGGTTCAATGAATATGAGAGGAAGGCATGTGACTGTTTACTTCATCACTTTTAATAGATGATTATACTCGATTCGGATGTGTCTATTTGATTTCTCATAAATCTGAAGCATAAGTTGTTTCAAAAGGTTTATGAACTTGGTTGAAAATCAATTAGACAAGAAAATAAAAGTATTGAGATCCGATTGAGGTCGAGAATATTTATCTGATGAGTTCAGAAAATAATGTGATGAAAAGGAATAGAAATACAGTTGTCTATTCCATATACTCCTCAACAAAATGGTATTGCAGAGAGAAGAAACAGAACCCTACTGGAAATGGTTAGGTCCATGATGGCGCATGCTAACTTTGATATCACTTTTTGGAGTGATGCGTTGTTAACTGCTGCCTATATACTTAACCGAGTGCCTTCCAAATAAGTTAGTTCCACTCCATATGAGTTATGGACAGGTAGAAAACCGGACTTAAGTTTTCTTAAGCCATGGGTTGTGCTGCCTATACTCATGAGTCCTCTCACAAGTTTGGGAAATTGGGTCCTAAAGGAAATAAGAGTATTTTAATGAGATACTCCGAACACTCGAAATGGTATGTGTTCGTAGGTGAGCAGGAAAGTGGGAGTATAACTGAATTTGAATCACGGGATGTCACATCCTTAGAGGATGAATTTCCTAAGAAGGGCGAAATAGGGGAAGATTACTCTCTATTTGAAACCTTGGATCAAGATAATGATATTAGTGGAGTTCGTCCAAGTGGGAGTAATATGAGAAGTGATGAATTGAATTCAACTCATTCTCAATTACAACCACATGATGAGATGATATCGTCATTATCTAATCCGAGTGGGAGCATAATGGGAAATGATGTGCTAAGTGTATAATCTCCCATATAGCGAACAAGTCGCCAAAGTATTCCCGGTTGACGTTTTGACATTGAAGGGGAAACTTTTATAATTGCTCCACGAGATAAGGATGAGCTAAGAAATATTAATGAGGCTCTGAAATGCCCTAGTAAGGAAAAATGGATTTATGCAATGAGAGAGGAGATGGAGTCAATGAAGTCAAACCAAGTCTGGGAATTGGTTGATCTTCCAAAAGGGACGTAGAGCTATTGGGAACAAGTGGGTTCTCAAAATAAAGCGAAAGGCTGATGGCTCGATAGAAAGGTATAAGGCTCGCCTTGTTGCGAAGGGTATAATCAACGGGAAGGAATTGATTATGAAGATACGTTTTCTCCGTAGTGAGATTTACCTCGATTCGCATTATTCGGCAATAGTGGCTAGTCTGGATCTTGAGATACATCAAATGGATGTAAAGACTGCTTTCCTCAATGGAGAATTAGAGGAAGGAACATATATGGAACAACCTGTTGGTTTCATAGTGAAAGGCCAAGAAGAAAATGTATGTCGACTTTTGAGGTCGATATATGGCCTTAAGCAGTCGTCAAGACAATGGTATATACGATTTCATAATGCCATAATGGCATATGATTTTACAATGATAGATGAGGATCATTATGTATATATCAAAAGATCCAATGATCAATTTGTGATCATATCATTATATGTTGATGATATACTAATTGCCGGAAGTAATATGGAGCTTGTCAATACTGTAAAAAGCTGGTTGTCTTCCAATTTTGAATTGAAGGATATGGGATTATAAACCCATAGACACTTCTATTTCAAAAGGTGAAGGATTGAGCCATAGACTGTGTCCAAGGACTCCACAAGAGAAGGAACAAATGAAACATGTTCCTTATGCTAGTGCTGTTGGGAGCTTGATGTACGCTATGATGTGTACAAGACCTGACATATGTTATGCAGTTGGAATGGTGAGTAGATACCAATCCAATCCAGGTCAAGTAAGTTGGAAAGCCGTTAAATGAATACTAAGGTATCTAAAGGGGACTGCTGATTATACGTTGAGTTATTATGGAAAGGATCTACAACTCAAAGGCTATTCTGATGCTGATTAGAGAGGAGATTTAAATGAAAGGAAATCTACCTCTAGGTTTGTTCTCTTACCGAATAATGGCACCATATGTTGGAGCAGTAAGAAACAAAAGTGTATAGCCTTGTCCATGATGGAAACTGAGTTCGTGGCATTATCAGCAGCAGTATAAGAAGATGTTTGGCTTAAGAGATTATTAGATCATTTAGGTGTTATTTGAAGTGCTGCAGATTCATTGTTGGTTAACTGTGATAGCCAAGCAGCAAAAGCTTACACCAAAGATCCAAAATATCATGGCAAAACCAAACATATAGATACAAAGTATACTTTTGTCAAGAATATGATTGCACGAAAAGATGTGAGCTTAGAGTACATACTACGCATAGAATGGTAGCATATCCTATGACAAAGCCAATACCTAGAGATGTGTTTTGTGGCCATATGAAATCTCTAGGATTGCGTAGAGGCTGATGTACTGAATATTGTAATTTCCCTAAGTGTTCACATTTGATGAATTTGTGTTTTCATCATTAATGCTTATGAATCTTTGTTTGATCTTTATGCATCTTAATGCTCAGTGCATTACTTTTAAGTTGAGGAAGTATGTCGGACAGATATAAGATTAGCCCACTCACACGGGTAATCGCCTCTATTTACTGTGTGATAAATAGAGATGAGACTGTTTTTAAGCTTATTATCTAGGTGATAATCGAGAGCTCAAGCTTAAAATACGTATGTCGCCTTAAGTGGGTGTTAAGATGAGAACATAATACTTGCTATGTCCGAAAGTAAAATACCTTACATATTTTACTTTATTTGTCTAAGATGCTAGATGTGAGTTTTGATGAATTTTGTAAATGAGTAGATACGTGAACTCAAGTTACACATTGGGTATGTCTGAACTATCATCTGTACGGTATTGAAAGGTGTAGACATACGCTCCATGGGAAAGGAGTTAATACCGTAATACGTATTTCATACTACGTATGCATGAGACGACCAATAAGAGTGGCAAAAGTTTGATCTCAACTTTTTATGTCATGTGAGACTCTTGAGGAAAAGAGTTCCTCAATTTTTTAGTCCCCTCATGACTCTTACTTATTCTCAAAATTTCTATTTAGTGTTTGCTATCTTAGGATGTTGCCAATGGTCATGAGTTTGATTCGATCTAATGGGGCATTTCTAGAAAAGCAAGCTGACCTGAAATTGAGAGTTTGAAGGAAAGAGGAAGATCGAATTTGGAGAATCAAATTGTAGTTTTGTATTCACCGGTTAACCAGTTATGACTGTCTTTGTGATAATCATAATTATGAATACAATATATACATACATATATATATATATATATATCATTGTTTAAAAGAGATCAAGAGAGATATAAATGTGATCGATCGATCTAGGGTACTGCATACTAAATCTACTCGGAGTGTGACACCCATTATGAGCTGCTATATATTCCTAACAAATGTATAGCAACGAGCTCTCAAAGTATGCTGGTCGCACGGATTATTCACCGGTATGAATGTTGAAGAGAGGTAAAGAGAATCCTGTTCAGCCCACCATGTGCGAGTGGGAGATGATGGTTTTAATTGGTGATGGGCTTAAGGCCTGTCCGCCCATGTTGGGCCCAAAAGGCCCGGCCCACGGGAATAGGGCCCGTGGATGGGGGAGGTATAAAAGGGATGAGAGAGAGAGAGAGAGAGGACGCACCTTTTGGTGTATAACGTACGTACGTCCTCTCCAATGCTCTCTCTCCCTCCAAAAAGAACAGTAAGCACAAGGCCACTGTTTTCTCCCCTTCAAGGCGTCGTCGGATCGAATCGGATCAAACAAGGGACAGATTTTCTTCCTCTATCGGCATTGGTGTCTAATCTGTGGCTAACAAGGTACGCTCGAATCCGTGGTGTGCTTTACGATCGGTGATACGTGTTATTTCCCAGGCTTCGTCTTCCGCATTCGCTTTAGGGGTTCGATTTAGTGTCGAATCCGGTTTTCGGGGATCCGTTATTCCCAACAGTAACTTATTTTGCTAATTACTAGTAGATTTCAACCTTATTGTGATTCTTAGTCTGGGAGTGGACGTAGGCTTGAGGATAAAATTGAACCGCTATAAAACTCATTGTGCTATCTTTTATCTCTTTATTATTGGCATTCCTCGATCATTAGGAGCACATCTAATTATCAAATTTGTTCATTAGTAGCTTTCTAGATTCCGTTAATCTATTTGTTGCTGATGAAGTTTTAGCTTGTTATATTCTGCAAAAGTTCTTCATAGTTCTCATTCAACTTATTTATCCTCTTCTAGGTTGTATTGTTAGCCACAACACATTACTATAATGGATGACCTCTTATGAAGTGGTTATTTGTATGCTAAAGAATAAAATCATGAGACTCGGTCTATGGCATACAAAAGCTAGCAATACCTTTTGTAAGTTAGTCTAGAGGTGTTACCATATGGTATTAAACTGGTGTACTATTGGGGGATGAACCATACAGAAGTTGATAAGTTTGTAAGAACCTGATCCGACATGGGCAAGAAGTGATATTTAGGGTAAGAGTGCCTCGAAAAGGTGCAACCTTTGACATGCATCTAGGGCAACGAAGGGGGCAAGAATTAATTAAATTACACGCAAAGTACCATAATATTTTTCGGTATAGTTTTGATCGCTTTACAAAGTTCATGAAAATTGCCTTATTTTTTGTTAGATGAGTCTAAAGACATACAATGCAAAAGCACAAATTCTCAGTTATCAACCCAAAGGTAGCTAGGTTGATTAGATGCCAATCAAATAATTACGTATCCCATCTTTTTCGGTGAAGCAAAACCTAGGCATATATAATATATTTTATTACTTTTTTGATATCATATGTAACTGCTTTTGATCATCTACTAATTTTCGTCATTTTATAATATAGCTTATCAGTAAAAATACTGCTATATCTTTTCGTGAGATCTTCTTGAAGAATTATAAAAAGTCACATAATATTGAATCTCCTTGAGCAGCTCATTCAAACACTTATTGCCATCATCAATTCAAAGTTTATTCTCTCTAATTATATTGTGAAAGGAATTATCTTTAATTATTCATTTACTCATATCTAAATAATTTAATAGTTTATAGTAATATGCCCTTAATTCTGTTTTACATGCTTGTTGACATGTAAATTTCAAATGAAAAATTAGAAATTTATCTCATTTAAAGTAATCTATAATTATGCATTTTATCATAACAGTCGTCACTAATTATACATTTAGTCATATTCACTTAGAAACCTTATGACATTAGGGAAATGTATATAAATTAAAAATATGTTTGTCTATAAAAATTATGTAATCATGGTTTTTATATTTGCTAAAATTAATTTTATTGATTTTTTAATATTCATTCATTTTATAAATGACACTTAATTTTCAAAATAATCTTTTCATATCTTCTTCTTGTCAAATATCGACTAATAATCTTAGATGTAGAATGTCTACGATCATACTATGTTACTTTATAAGCATTTAGATTCTCTTACTATAACTTGTATGTATGAATTTGTTCCATCACCTTTTTCTTTCATCGACTTAAAAATTCAGCCTATGTAAGTTCATAAGATTTTGTTCTCATCAGCTTGAAAAATCACTATAATTTTTAGAGGAAAAATAGGCACAATCATGGGATATAACTTTCGAAACATTTATATTTTCTTTTTAAAACTTTGATTTAGAAATTTGTTACATCTACTTAAAAGATCAGCCTATAGATATCAGAATCTATGTAGGGAAAACTCCTTATATTATTTTGAAAAGGGCTATGAATGTGTGCATTGGTTATGTAGAGCCAAGTGATAGATGAACAATATGATTGTCCTACAAAAAGGAGTCCTCTATTGGGTCTTGTTTCAATAAAAAGGACACATGCATAGGCAAATTGAATAAAAAAAAAAGATTCGCAACAGAAGCAAAAATGCCCATAAACGTATCTCCAAAATATTGTTCACGCATTTTAATGAGAAGCACTTGGAAATGAAAAGGTTACTAATCACATTACCCTTAAACCGGGCTAAATTTTTTTGGTTCTAACGTTCTTTAGATCCAAACCTTAAAATGTCTAATTTCTTGGTAGCATGCCTGAAGAATTCTAGTTCTGATGTTCTTTAGGTCTAACCCC
This sequence comes from Eucalyptus grandis, assembly GCF_016545825.1. Classification (NCBI taxonomy): domain Eukaryota; kingdom Viridiplantae; phylum Streptophyta; class Magnoliopsida; order Myrtales; family Myrtaceae; genus Eucalyptus; species Eucalyptus grandis. The sequence continues at coordinate 15,061,063 of NC_052621.1, forward strand.
ACAAGTGTTGGACCTCTAGTTCATACATATTACTAATCTCACGTCAAACAGTAGAGAGAAATTGAGAGAGTTCACTACTTCAATTATGTTAGCAATTGCTCTCTTGTGTGACTAATTTGATTGATCACTATCATCACTCGATCATCCCTTGATCCACTCTCTCAATTGCCTCTAATAATTAGTCTCAGATCGCATTTATTTAAATCGATTTGGCTCATTAACTCTAAAACCATTTCAGAGTATTGATTTGGCCGTAGCATCTGAACTCACTTTAGACTTTGAATTTGACATTGGTTTTGAAACTGTTTCGAGCATTAATTCAAGTGTTAATTTGTAACCATTATAGAGTATTATTCCAAGCATTAATTTTGTAACCATTACAAAATTTTATTCTAGGCATTGACTTTGTAACCATTATAAAACTTTAAATTGACTGTTAAGTTTGAAACTGTTTAACAACATTGATTTGGTTGTTTGATTCTAAAACCGTTTCAGATCATTAAACTGTCCATTAAATTTAAAACCATTTCAAATCATTAATGTGGCCGTTAAGTGTGAAAACTTTTTAGATATTTAATTTGGCCGTTAAATTTGAAATTGTTTCAAAACATTTATATACTCTTTGATTATGAAACCATTTCAAATCATTAATTTGGCCATTAATTTTGTACTCACTTCAGATCATAAATGTAGTCATTGATTCTGAACTCATTTTAGATTTTTAATATTTTCATAATGTCTAAAGCCATTTCAAATCTTGAATCTTTAGTATGATTCAATCTAATTACTGCAATTGCAAATGCAGTTACAATATATATATATATATATATATATATATATTTCATTCAAACATCATTCTTAGCTAGTTATGGTGTGTGACATCATCTAGGTTTATCACTGAATTAGTGATAAGACTTGTACTAATATATTAGCACAACTAAGAGAACTAATTGTCCATATCAATCTCCAATTACTACAAACCATGAGTGACATATAGTAATATGTCATGGCTATCCAGACAATGTGAATATTTTAGGAACATAATGAATCTATCTGCTTTGGTGACCATGTAATTTAATCATTCTGTCTCATTATGTCCCTATTGAATAAATGCCATGGAATTGTTTATCAATCTAACAATTTGATCTTATGCCCAAATCTAATCGACATATATTTCTACGAGATATGAACTATTCATTTTCGATTACAACCTTAATTAAGGATTTCAATATAGTGTCACAATTAGATCACATATGAGAATCATCTCTCTTGTATATCTACATATATAACACGAAGATAGATTCCATATTGTGTATGCATGTACCTTCATATATGAGAAAACTATGACCATCAAGTATATAGACAATTCGACGAAGTGTTAATTTGCATACTTGTGAACCACAACAATTCAACATATAAGTTAGCATTGTGCCTTAAGTCTAAGGATTTTACACAAGATCAAAGCATGAACGATTAGTCATTGACCCTACTTAAAGCTTTCATGTTGCCAATCGTTGTATGCATGTCATGTTCAATGAATTTGTTCGAGATAAGCACTTGTGATCTACCTTGGGTATCACAATATCCAATGACTTGTGACTCACATCATCCCTTGAGGTATCTAATACTCAATGGTGAAGGTTAAGAACACACCGTCTCAACAAGATCATCAACATCCTCTTAATGATCTATCAATAGGGAATTATGTAAAAGACTCTGTGTAATTATAAACCTATCACATATATTCTTAATACTTTAAGTATAGGTTCAGTTGCAATTGATCTCATGGACCTATTCATATAAATGGGACCACAAATGGAATATTCCTTGCCATTAAATAAATAACGCAACTTAAATCTCTAACATGTAACTATTACAGAGTTACTTTAGGACATATAGCTAACATCCTCTATCTCCATTAAGGTTGAACAAGGTATTGTATGCAAAAGATGTCTAAAAGCTGGATGGATTTGAGTAGAAGGTGAATAAGCTATTGAACAAGGAGTTAGTGAAGGCTTGGATGCACCGTAGAAGGTGAACAACTTAGTAGAACCAAGATATGTTGGTACATTTGGAAGGATTATAGAGTAAAAGGTAAATGGTTAACTTTCAACAAAAAGCTTGAAAGGATTGAAAAGAATGTTGTGGAAGTAGCTCTTGCTATCAATGAAGTGAAGACTAGTTGACGTGCTTCTACATTTAAGAAGAATCAGATCTTCTTCTAATTTGATTTGAATTCTATTTCACTGGTTTTGATCCCCATGAAAATCTTTCACCAAACGTCACACTTTGGTTTTATTGTAGGAGACTCAAGTTTTGTGTTGACTTTAGATGGAGAATGTCAAATGTAGGAGGAAATTTTATTTATCAACTCATATATGCAATTTTGACAATAAATACTTGGATGACTCGAAGACTAACTATTCTTGGGCATAAATTCTACCGGAATTTAATCAATGACACAATCTGGATACCAGTAGCTAGATAGTCTACGCCTCGAACTTAAATTATGCTAGAATTTAATTTATGGCATAGCTTGTTTTAGGTGTAAAGCTGGAATCTAATCAATAATAATATTCCTGGATAGGAAACACAATACGGGAATTTAATCAATAACACTGTGCTTGTGGAACAACACCAGAATTTAATCAACGATACTAGACCAGATAGAGATGCATGCCAAAATTTAATCAACGACAAGAATCTTAAAAGCTACAACTAAAATGCGATTAAAAAAATAAAATAAAGTAAAGATAGTTGTTGTGTTGTACGGGGGCTTCCTCACTGAACAGGTTGTGGTATTTTATGGGATGGGCTAGAAACCATTAGTCAATTTCTTTTCCTTGGGCACCACTCTTGATATTCTCCATCTTTTTAAATTCTTCTTAGCACCCTTGTCCATAAGCAACTGTCTCCTAACTCTTCGACGATGCTTGCACGACTTGCTCATCAAGTAAATAACTACTTCCCATTTTATGCACATTTCTTGCAGTAGCTGTTTTCACTCAAGTCCTAATGCTAATTTCACTTAATCTTCAAATTTGGTGCACTATTCCTATAGCCTGACACGTGGCAATCAATTACCCGGCCACCAACTCTAGGATTTGCTTCTAGAATCCCATCGAGACTCAGCTTAATTGGTCTCCACGAAAGCTGTTTGCCATTAACTCTATGGACCCAAATGGGGCGTTTCACTTATTATTTTCTCATGGTCAACACGTGATTCCAGGGGTAATTTCGAGTGTTAAAAAATTCAAATCGTTTCTATTAGCTAGTTTCAAGGTCTAGATAAACAAAAAGCAGCTTGGAGAAAAATCAGAGTAGTATTTCCTTCTTTGTGTAGGCATTCAGAAGATTAGACAAGCAAGATAATCTAAAGCCTCTACTTCTGTTAAATTCCCTTTTTTGTTTTTTCCTAGAAAAAGCACTCCAAACACATAGGTTGTACTTACATGGATGGGCCGATGGTGGGTCAAGAAGGCCATGGCATAGGTTAGCGACCTCCATTGCACTCTGGAGGGGCGCTTGCCTAAGGTCAGCCTATAGCGGGCGAACCTACGTCATGGTTGGTGGGTTTGCTGCGCAGAGATATGTGTTCCACGGATCCTTTGACCCTGAGAAGACTTCCTACGGCTAGGATGAAGTTTGGAAGATTATTTAAAGGGCTTAAGGATTGTTGAGGAAGGTGGCGAAAATTAGAAAGCTACTCTTCTCGCTGTCTTGAATACTTTCATGCTTGTATTCTGATTTGTATTCTCTGAAAAATTCGTGGACCTTGTCATCTGTTAACAGAGAGTGATTGTAGTGAAAGAGGTGCTAGTGTATCGTAGAGTTATCTATTAAGTTTCAAGTAAAAGCAGTACCGAGCACTATTTGTAACCTCTTGAGAAAACCAGTGAATTTTAGTCTGATTTGAGGCTATTAATTTGGGGATTGGACGTTGCTGAAATGGATTGATTGGACCATTATATGTCTCTTTGCAAATTCTTCTAGCTTGTAAACCCTTTCGTCATCTGTTTTATAGAAGCTTTTGCAACTGCTCCCTTTTTTACATTCTATGAAAAGAATTTGTTCAGAGTTTTTTTTCCTCTGTCTCTGTGTGTTAGCCACTTCAACTATGTATACATACAATTATAAATTTATTACCAAAATATGCAGAAGAATTATAGATTGAAAAATAGACATTCACAAGGATAAGAATTTGTTAAAATGACTATGGAAAGTAAGCCACTTGGTAAAAGTTGCAAATGAGTATACCACATGGCTCAATCTTAACGTGACCATGAAAAGTTAACTACTAGATAAAGTTTGTACACGTGAAAGTGTCATGTGAATTAATCTCACGTGAACTTTGCAATGCAAAGTTAGAGTTTCGGGGTCATCACACCTAATTTTATTCACTTATCTTCATGAATTCCTCCTTTAGCTGGGTATTTGCGGATACTGATCTACCATCTCCAACCTGGCAAATCTGGCAAATTATAAAAGTGATGGTGCACATTAGGGACTGCCACACTAAATGCACATGAAATCCGAAGCCCCAGAGGACCCCATTATTCGCAGTGCAGGCAATTGCGAGGCATTGGATAAGCAGTTGACATGGCAGCTAATTGGCCCCCATCTACCCTATTCCGCATTTTAGCATTCCTAGGTATCTTTTTTTATTTGTTTATACCAACCAATACACATGTAATGAATTTATTTGAAATTAATTATTGAGTCATAAAAAATCCCAAACTAGTACAGTTATGATAAATTTATCATAAACTAATTTTTAAGTCACCATAAACTCCAAATGAGTATGCTTGTGATACATTTACTTTTCATTAGTTTCTATCAAATTTTATCATGAAATTGCACAATAACTTAATTGACATGGCAATTATGGGATAAATTTATCGCAAGTTTTAACTTAAAAATTAATTTGAGATAAATTTATCACATATATGTGACATCCTGATTTTCAGGTTATGTTTTTAATTGAAGAAGTTCGGCTTTTCATCGATGCTCCTATAGTTTTATTTTCTGAGCTGATCACTCACGAGATAACTAGTCTATTTGGTGAAGTCGTTAAGGGATTTTAATGTAGTGAACTTGAGAATTCGATCAGGAATCGACTACTCGACCATGCTAATCTGCAAGGGTCATTATGGCACCATCAAAATCAATTAGAGACCAGAGATATGTTGATTTGATAGAGGTATGCGATTATTATATAGGTGATTCCACCTGATTGCAAAATTTCTATTAAATGGCACTAGACCGATTTTTCTGTCATTTTTGTACCCTGTGTCTATATTTGAAATCTCAAGATTTTCATGACAACCGAGAGTCGCCAATGTGTCGAAGATGTACAATGTAGCTAAAAAATAATCGACCGCGGGTCAATTGCACTAAAAGTTTCTAAAAGCTACTCGGTAGGCTAGGTCATGCTAAAATCACGTCCAGTTGAAATTAATCGAGAATTTAAACCCGATTTCAAAAATTGAAAGTTACTGTCATGTCACAATTCATTTTAGGAACGTTGACTTATCCTCCGAAGATTTTTCTGCAAATCCAAGATTTTGGCGAAAATTCAAAGTAAGGCTATTTTGGATCAGAAGATTTCGAGGGATCGTTTTTTGTTGCATTTTTTGCCGTCAAGTTGGTTCAATTGACGAGGAAAAATCATAAGAGGGATGATGGCACCTTGGCTGAATTTTTGGGGCTTCAATTGAACTCAATTGGATGAAAATTGTACAAAAATTCGAAGGGTGCAACATTTAAGCTTCTACCAAGGCTTGTTGGGGAAGATTTGTGAGGAAAATGGCTGAGGATAATAGCCAAGAGTGGTGGGGGCAAGCAATGAGCACTAAGGGGATATTTAGCTTGACTTTGAGGCAAATGGGACCCCTCTCTCTTCAGTTGGCTTCTTCTTCTTGCTTGGACCTACTTTATCCATTGCTGTACAAGTTTTGAGCTAAAAAGTTTCAGAGAGAACCAGAGAAAGCCCCCCTGCCCATCGACCACCTGCCTAGAGCTGCTGGACCGCCGCACGCTGCTCACGAGCCATTCGCCTACCTGCGTGCTTGTCCCACTCGCCCACGCCTTTGTCGCGCCTAGTTGCTATCCCGAGCCTTTGTCTAGCCCGTCACAGCTTGCTGGAGCCCCTCTATCGCCATCCAGCCACTGTTGAGCACCGCCTGGCCTTGTTGTAGCCATTGTTGCCCATCCCATGCCATTCCAGCCCAGCTTGCCACCTCGACCAGCCCTCTCGACCTTGCAAGCAGTGGCCGAAGCTTAGCCCTAGCCAAGAGCTTGTGGCCCTTTTTTTAGGCCCGTCTAGACCTCCGTTGGTGTCGCCGTAGGCTCGAATGTCGCTCACCTCTGTGTCGCCAACGTCGTGGACTCACCAGCCTACTAAACCAGTGAGTTTACTTGCTAAACTTTGCTTAGGGAGTTAATGACATTTAATGGATAATTAGTTTAGGCTAATTAGGGATTAGGTGGTTAGTTAGTGTAGATTAGTGATTTAATTATTCAATTGTGCATGTTAGGTAGTTAGAACGGATTGATTAGGGGCTAAAGTGGTCGTGCTATTTATTTAGATAGGTTTGGAAATTTTCTAGGCCCGTTTAGGTGGTTAGATTAGCGTTTCCAGCCTAAGCGAGTATTTATGGTATTTAATTTGCATTATTTTATTAATTTTGGTATTTATTGAATTATTTATATTTATATTTTTGGGAATTTCTTGCTAATTGTAGTGGTGTGCTTAGTTTATGCAATTGAGTGTTAATTTGTGCAAATTGAGTGGTGATTAGAATTTTGGTTATTTATTCTAAATTTTTGAAATTTTAATATTTAATTAGAAAATCCCGGGTGTCGGGTTTTGACACCGAAAAGGTTTTAAAGACTATATCAGATAGTGGGATTTTATAAAGAAGGGTATCAACTTTTTTGGTTTAAATTGATTGTGTACCCATGCATGATTATTTTGCCGTGTATTTTTAATATAAAGAAAATATGTCAAGTTCACTATTTTAATCGTTGCATTTGAGTGCCATGCACGGTGTCCTTGGCCGAGATTGAATGATCGTGTGTTGGTTAAGAGAACCTGTCTCTGAAATGAGTCGGGTGGATGTGCCCCTATGTGGGGATGCCCTATCAATGGATGCCGGATTGCAGTAGAGGCTAGATCGAAGCTCCTTCGGGAATTGCTATCCCCGATGTGTGTCGGGTGGACGTTTCCGCACTCAAGGGATGAGGTGATGCTTGGTTATGCTAGAAGATCGCCAAACGTTGACTAGGCCGTGCCCATTAGGCTGTGATTAAAAATTGGAATACATGTTGAGTGAAATTGATGTGCCTGATTATGAGACAAAATTGTATGGCATGGTATGAGACGTGTCATAACGATTTGGCTTTATAATCAAGACCCTTGTGTTTATTGAGATGAAAGTGGTGGTGTTCCAATTGATTGAGTTTGATTATTGCATATGGTTGTCTATATGAACTGTGCTGACATGCAAAGAGGATCTGAGATGAGGTAAGTCTCTGTGGTTGTGTGATTGTGTGGCTAGGCATATTTCCTTCCTAGTCGAAGATTAGGGGTGGAGCTACTGAGATGTTGTCTCATCCTGTTGTGGGCTCAATTCTTTTTAGGTCTTTAGATGGTGGCCCCACTGGTTCATTATGGTCAGCCTCGGAGGGTTACTAAGCTGGTTATTAACTACCTTGTTCTCGGAGGCCACGGGGTCTGGGTCTATGAGCTCGTCAGTGACCATCGTCTGGGTCGATGAGGGCCTACTTTAGAGGGTACCTCATCGGTATAGGGCATGGTTTCGCCGCAGGCTCAATAGATACAGAATGGGTCCTCTCTAGGGTTTTCAGGTCCTCGTTGTGGTTGTCGACGACGCTTTTGGCGAAGCTACAACCGACCATCTTGATGGTGTTGTGGAAGACTTGACGCCCCTTGAGCTTGTGGAGTTTGAAAGGTTAGTGAACATGTTCGACTAGGGGGTCGTAGGATAGTTTCCTTTTTTAGGGTTGATCTTTTTGGTAGACAAACTAGTCTTGTATATAAACCTAGTTTGTGTATAAAAGCGTGTTTTGGTTGTGAATTTGTTATCCTGCTTTTCTATCCCATGTTGTTCACTGTTAGGGGATTTGTTTATTCGCTTTTGCATGTGCAATAAAATGAATGGGTCGGCGACGCATCGTGGGACGTTGCAATTTCATCAACCACCGAGGGATGTGCGCGCACTCGGAGCCCCAAGGTATGATATCCTCACCTAGAGTGGTATCAAAGCTGGTTGGTAGTTGGAGTGATTCATGGGATAGTAAGTAGGAACATCCTTTATTTTATGCTGATGTATGTGAGTGATAACTGTTTGGTAGCTTGTTTGATGTGATTGCTCAGCTTCTAATTCTGTGTGGAATTGGAAAGTAGGTTTTTGTAAAGAACTTGCGTAATGAGTGATCTGGAGCAAAGGACTCCTAGAAAGAGAACCATGGGACCAATGACTTGGGGTAGGATGTCGACAAGGGTCAATACTCGAGGTGGTCATGGTAAAGTGTTGGCTTAGGGTAGCATTAGTGGAGTAACACTACCTCCAGTCAGTGCTAGGGTAACTGCCCATGGCAATCCCAGAATCGATAGGTTTGTTTAGGCACTTGAGATGTTGGGAGCACTGATGAGGTAGTAGGCCCATAATCAAGCCACCGCCACTATCGCCGCCGTCATAGTTGCTGCTACCATTACTCATCGCTTAATAGGAATTGTGCTTCAAGGCGGCCCATGCGGTTCATCCACCGCGAGAGATTCATCAACGACACGTGCCCTTGGGGAACAAGTCCCCAATTGCAGGT